>NC_090265.1:476740016-477040016 GCF_040414725.1 Anabrus simplex | reverse complement strand
CAGATGTACTCAAGTAGCAAACTATTATGATCCTGAGATCACCATACTCCTCTGAGATGATTCGAAGATGGTACATAAAAACAAGGAGTACACGTCACATCATTCTAGAATACATTCTCACTCATTTTGATATGTTCAATGACGAAGTCAGCCACTTTCAAGCCCCACATCTCCAACACCACCACAGCTACAGAAACACAACCACTATAGTGTACGATGGGAGAATCGACGATACTACCACACACAAACGCCAGTGGTGAGCGGCAGTATTTGTGGCTGTGAGATGAAATATACGGACACACACACACACGTCTATTTATATGTATAGTCGGCCACTTTCAAGCCAACATCTCCCACACCAACACAGCTACCGATACACAACCACCATAGTGTACGATGGGAGACTCGAGGCTACTACCACACCAAATCACCAGTAGTCTAAGGAGGGTATTTGTGGCTGCAGAGTGAAACACACGCCGATTTTTTATATAGTTGGCCACTTTCAATCCCCACATCTCCCACACCACCACAGCTACATACACCCAACCACAATAGTGCACGATGGGAGACTTAGGGCTACTACCACACATACAATCCAGTGGTCGGCGATGGATAATTGTGGCTGCAAGGTGAAAGATACGAACACACACGTCTATTTTTATAGTCGGCCACTGTCAATCCCACATCTCTCACACCACCACAACTACCGACATGCAATTACTAAATTGTACTATGGGAGACCAGAGGCTACTACCGCACAGAGACACGAGTGCTCTGCGGTGTGTATTTCTGGCTCCTAGGTGAAATGCACGGGCACACGCTTCTATTTTTATGTATGGACGGCCACTTTCAACCCCCACTTCTACCACACAACTACAGCTACTGACACGCAACAACTATAGTGCACGATGGGAGACTTGAGGCTACTACCGCACATGAACACCAGTGGTCTCTGCTGGATAGTTGTGGTTGCAAGGTGAAATATACGAACACACACGTCTATTTTTATATGTAGTTGGCCATTTTCAACCCCCATATCTGCCATACCACCACAGCTATCGACACGCAACAACCACAGTACACGATTGAAAAACTTGAGGCTACTACCACACAGAAACACCAGTGGTCTGCGGTGGGTGTTTGTGGCTCCAAGGTCAAATACATTGGCACACTTGTCTATTTTTATATATAGTCAGCCAATTTCAACCGCCACATCTACCACACAACTACAGCTACTGACACGCAACAACTACAGTGCACGATGGGAGACTCGAGGCTACTTCTACACAGAAACACCAGTGGTCTGCGGTGGGTATTTGTGGCTCCAAGGTCAAATGCATGGGCACACTTGTCTATTTTTATATATAGTCAGCCACTTTCAACCGCCTCATCTACCACAAACCACAGCTACTGACACGCACCAACTATTGTGCACGATGGGAGACTCGAGGCTACTACCGCAAACAAATACCAGTGGTCTGCGGTGGGTAATTTTGGCTGCAAGGTGAAATATACGGGCACACACGTCCATTTTTATATGTATATAGAATGTATGTATATGTATATATGTATATGTATATATATATATATGTATATACGATTATTATTATTATTATTATTATTATTATTATTATTATTATTATTATTATTATTATTATTATTATTATTATTATTATTATTATTATTTTGCTATTTGCTTTAAATCGCACCGACACAGATAGGTCTTATTGCGTCAATAGGACGGGAAAGGGCTAGGAATGGGAAGGAAGCGGCCCCAGCATTTGCCTGGTGTGAAAGTGGGAAACCACGGAAATCCATCTTCCGGGCTGCTGACAGTGGGGTTCGAACCCAATATGTCCCGGATGCGAGCTCACAGCTGCGCGCTCTTAACCGCATGGCTAACTCGCCCGGTATTATTATTATTATTATTATTATTATTATTATTATTATTATTATTATTTTTTGCTAGGGGCTTTACGTCGCACCGACACAGATAGGTCTTATGGCGACGATGGGGTAGGAAAGGCCTAGGAGTTGGAAAGAAGCGGCCGTGGCCTTAATTAAGGTACAGCCCCAGCATTTGCCTGGTGTGAAAATGGGAAACCACGGAAAACCATCTTCAGGGCTGCCGATAGTGGGATTCGAACCTACTATCTCCCGGATGCAAGCTCACAGCCGCGCGCCTCTACGAGCACGGCCAACTCGCCCGGTATATTATTATTATTATTATTATTATTATTATTATTATTATTATTATTATTATTATTATTATTTAAAGAATTAGGTTTCCACAAGTAGATGCGTGCAATGTTAGACTGAAATAGAAAATCAGGCTCGCCAACCCACACTCCTAAAGTGGAAGTCAAGGGAATTTTCCACGTATACAGTAGTCACCTCTTACGTCAAACAGGAGATGCTATGATTGTGTTCAATGCCACCCAATGACAAGCGGATGAACATTGTCCGCGGCTATCCTCAAATACCACCGTACAGAGCTGGGATAGAACCCGCTAACTTGAGGTTAGAAAGACAGCGCCTTACCATCTGAACTACTGTGTACTGACGCCAACTCTACGGGGAGCGATGTATCCAACTACTACTTTATATGATACGTTTATGTGATGATTGGTAGTGTATGATGTGTTCTTTGTGAAAATGAATGTATATACACTGACTGACAGAGCAAATGCAACACCAAGAAGGAGTGGTCAGAACTTTATGCCAATTGCAGGGTAGACTGACGTCACTGAGGTATGCTCATGATGTGAAATGCGCCGCTGTGCTGCGCACGTAGCGAACGATAAATGGGACACGGCGTTGGCGAATGGCCCACTTCGTACCGTGATTTCTCAGCCGACAGTCATTGTAGAACGTGTTGTCGTGTGCCACAGGACACGTGTATAGCTAAGAATGCCAGGCCGCCGTCAACGGAGGCATTTCCAGCAGACAGACGACTTTACGAGGGGTATGGTGATCGGGCTGAGAAGGGCAGGTTGGTCGCTTCGTCAAATCGCAGCCGATACCCATAGGGATGTGTCCACGGTGCAGCGCCTGTGGCGAAGATGGTTGGCGCAGGGACATGTGGCACGTGCGAGGGGTCCAGGCGCAGCCCGAGTGACGTCAGCACGCGAGGATCGGCGCATCCGCCGCCAATCGGTGGCAGCCCCGCACGCCACATCAACCGCCATTCTTCAGCATGTGCAAGACACCCTGGCTGTTCCAATATCGACCAGAACAATTTCCCGTCCCGTCGATTGGTTGAAGGAGGCCTGCACTCCCGGCGTCCGCTCAGAAGACTACCATTGACTCCACAGCATAGACGTGCACGCCTGGCATGGTGCCGGGCTAGAGCGACTTGGATGAGGGAATGGCGGAACGTCGTGTTCTCCGATGAGTCACGCTTCTGTTCTGTCAGTGATAGTCACCGCAGACGAGTGTGGCGTCGGCGTGGAGAAAGGTCAAATCCGGCAGTAACTGTGGAGCGCCCTACCGCTAGACAACGCGGCATCATGGTTTGGGGCGTTATGGGGCGCTATTGCGTATGATTCCACGTCACCTCTAGTGCGTATTCAAGGCACGTTAAATGCCCACCCACGTGCAGCATGTGCTGCGGCCGGTGGCACTCCCGTACCTTCAGGGGCTGCCCAATGCTCTGTTTCAGCAGGATAATGCCCGCCCACACACTGCTCGCATCTCCCAACAGGCTCTACGAGGTGTACAGATGCTTCCGTGGCCAGCGTACTCTCCGGATCTCTCACCAATCGAACACGTGTGGGATCTCATTGGACGCCGTTTGCAAACTCTGCCCCAGCCTCGTATGGACGACCAACTGTGGCAAATGGTTGACAGAGAATGGAGAACCATCCCTCAGGACACCATCCGCACTCTTATTGACTCTGTACCTCGACGTGTTTCTGCGTGCATCGCCGCTCGCGGTGGTCCTACATCCTACTGAGTCGATGCCGTGCGCATTGTGTAACCTGCATATCGGTTTGAAATAAACATCAATTATTCTTCCGTGCCGACTCTGTTTTTTCCCCAACTTTCATCCCTTTCGAACCACTCCTCTTTGGTGTTGCATTTGCTCTGTCAGTCAGTGTATATTCCGATAATAATAAAAATTAAGCCTGATAAAACATTAAATTATGTTTTGAGCGATTGTACAGAGACACATACAATTTTATTAAATAATAATAATAATAATAATAATAATAATAAGAAGAAGAAGAAGAAGAAGAAGAAGAAGAAGAATAGGCCCTATCCGCAGTTCCAGTTTATAAATAATATTCTTTACGACTTATTCAGTACAAAATTTTATACAAACAGGCCTTGGGTTCGGTTCAGATCGGGCGCACCGAAGACATTCGGTCCGTGAAGACCTCTAACATATTCCCAAACACACGCCATAAAGCTGAACAGAAATAAATTTCATCGACATTCCCTGCACGTGGTTTCAAGCATAGTATATAATTACATCTTGAGAATTGCTGTCCGGACTGGACACTCGAAAAATATACTGCTAGTCGAAAATTTGTCCCACCTGCAAACAAATATTCGATGTTCAGGTAGCTACATCGATGGGTAGCATTGCCAATCCCTTGTGATGTATTTAGGTTTAAAACAATGAAATTATCAAACCCTGTTTATATAAGTTGGATTATTATTATTATTATTATTATTATTATTATTATTATTATTATTATTATTATTATTATTATTATTATTTAATTTAGACTCAATTGATATGGATTTTAAAATAAATCGGGATGTCAGGAGTTCTTTTGTATGTTGGAGGCCAAACATCTTCAAATTCCACCGACCTCAGCCAGAATGGAGCTTGCTAACCTGATAGTAGAAGGACAACCACTGACTGATTCACTAAAGTCTGAAAGAAAATGACACAAACTCACCAACAAAAGGGATATCAGTTAAACAAGGCAGACGTCCTAACGGAACTTTGTAAAATAAAAACTCCCTATAGCTCGCAAACCAAATGCTATAGAGGTCGGAAGAGAACGAATGTTGACCAAGCAAGGTCGAATAGAAATATGACTCAAGAAATTACATGCAATGCCAATATATATACTGTTACGAATAAAACATTGTCTGTTTTGTCGCTCTAATTTATTTCAGGATGACTCAATAAATGCACCCACTCATACACACACAGGTCTATTTAGCCATAAATGACCACACTTAGTAATTGCTGGTTTTTTACAAATTTATGTTCTTTTCACACAGCATGCATTCCGGCTAGTTGGTATTACCTGATAGGGGTACAACCGTGTTGATTGGCTCGTCTTACTTTCACTTCAGCTCCAAGTCCACTCACCACACACAGCGGCTGCGTGCAAACAGCTGGGATTGAGCTCAGGTTTACTGGCCACACACCACACGATGACTGATCCTTGGTTCGATTCCATAGATAGCCCAGTAATGTCAAACACAATGAACAACTAAACAGCAACAGCTCAGCAGTGTTAAACAGCAGGACAATACTTCTCACAACAACGACCATTAGCACTGCTCCAATTACACTCACGATAACTACTCCAGTCACTGACCCTACGACGGTCCTCGATCCACGGAAGTACACAAACACACACATGGTACTTGATTCCGTACGCTACGATACAGTGACTCCGGTGGGTTACTGACGGCAGCCGTCATAAGTCTAGCTACTTACTCGACACTTCGACGCAACAACAACAACAACAACTCATTCAGACTTCGGTGGGACATTAGAGACGGTCAATACCGCTGTCGTCCTCAGCCCAGCCACCGTACCCCAACACACCGAGTCCAAATCCGACTCCAACACTGACCGACTGTTCGCGGCTAGCCTCATTCTTATAGCTCCGGTGATGAGTAACTGGATATTCGCGATGTGACTAGAGACAGAACATTCTCGTTGCATCTCGCAGAAACGCACGGGTAAACCTGAAGAAGAGAACAATACATGGAAAGGCCAGCCATGCCATCCAGGCCGGCTGGGAGCTCTCAGGTCGTCTGAGTCACTAGTTCCTTCAACGAAGTGCTGAAAATGGCTACTGCAGGGCTGGCACGTAGCAGTTTATATGTTTGTTGTGAACCCTTGAACTTACCGTTCCAACGTTGTTCGTCTGCCTCGGCTGCTTCGGTAGAGCAATATCGTACTCTCGGATCTTGGGGTCGTTACGAGTTTTTTCTGTCACTTCATCGACCAAACGATAGGGTTCAGAGGATAGCATACCTTCTTCAAATGAGGAGCAAAAATGTGCTTACTAAAATATTTATTCAATGTAAATCACGATAACTTATTTATTAAATAGGCCATACAAGTCAGTTAAATTTTTTCACAGCATGTTATAACGCAGTCACAGTGCATAACGTTAGCGATAAAGTAATCTTGATTTTTTCTGTAATTGTCTTCCAAAGAATGAAAACGCAATGTAAGATTCGAGGTCAGCAAAAACAAGGAAAATAATAGAAAGCCTGAAAATCTGGCAACATTGATCGGAACGATAACTGAGAGTTATCCACACGATCCGTTGAAAATCTGACATTCAGCAAGAAGAATTCCAGATTTACATTTAATTAAGGTTATCCATCAGTCGACTAACCTACCGGATATTGGAACATCCCTGAATGGATCCTTATTCGAACCAAATCGACTATCAGTTGCTTTGGATAGGTTGGGAAATATTACTTGAAAGCACGGTGTTCATTAGAAGTGAATGGAAATTGTCACAATCAAAAATAATTCCACCATGTATTGTCATCTCGTGACACCCTTAAGTTACAGAGGAATCCCGATGCTGAAACATGCATCGCCCCTAAACAGATGTTAAATCGTTCTGAAGGAAAAAAATTGCGAAATGCAGGAAACATTAATTCATTGTGCGTTTAGAAGAAACGCCAAGCACTGAAGTTAAAGAAAAGTGATCAATCATTTGAAAATGTTCTTACTAAACCAACTTTCGGGTTATGAAACAGTTACGTCATTAAATTCGTTAAAATACAAGTCCATAATATAAAGCAAACAACAGGAAGTCTTTCTAATTTTCTATAACTACGACTACAATTACAAATCTGTCTACCTACACTTATCCCATTAAACCAAAATACAAGTGATCGGTAGATCAACGTCTCACATAAATAATGTGAATAAAGAAAGATGAAAATAAAATAGACTAACAGCTGACGAATCGAAACAGCATTGGTAGTGTAAATCCTACATAAATCAACTAAATGTCAACACACGGCACTATCATAATATACCGGACACTCGAACAATAAATCTTAAAGCAAAGGGAAAAAAAACAAATAGAAAGGAAAGTTCATCGAACTTGAACACACGCCGCTAAGCAGTAGGGATCAGTCTTTATTAGCCAGGTTTCCACGTGGCACAACACTTATATTCATGCCGCTACTGACTCGACGCTATTATGGGAGCGCATTAGGGCTCGTAAGAATTATGCCGAAACATGGCCTAAATAGCACCTGCTAATATCTTCCACACTTGCATCTACTACTGCAAAACACTAACATTGTTCAAGTCGATTCGCAAAAATGCTTAACCTATGACTTGGCTATGTATAGACGGTGTCCTAATCCTGTCGTTGAGTCAACGTTACAATGTCTACTCATCCTTAAGTTATATAACACATTGTTCAAGTCGATTCGCAAAAATGCTTAACCTATGACTTGGCTATGTATAGACGGTGTCCTAATCGTGTCGTTGAGTCAACGTTACTGTGCCTACTCATCCTTAAGTTATATAACACACGCGGCATCCAAAATCTATCGTTGAGCCAACATTATGGTATCTACACATCACGCATACTGCCAGGCGAAATCGAAACTTTAACACAAAGTTCGGATTTTAAAATCTGATCCTAGCTGAAACTCTAACGCATGAAGTGAAATTCGCTATAGAAATGAACTCGAATGTGGAAATATTACTGTGTCTCTTTCCTACAATAAAGCGTGAAATCGAAATTAAACAATATGTTCGATTTACAATTCATTACAATTTAAACACATGCGGTGAAGTTCACTAAATAAAAATAAACTCTACTCTCGTCTGACATTACGTAATATCACTGAAAACAATAGTCACCACCATCACGATATTCACGGCTAAACTCGAGTGTGAGGCTCCAACTGACCTGCACTGCCAACACTCCAAACATAAATCATCGTGAACTGTCCAGTGAAGTAACTTCTCATCAACCTACGTAACCTAAACTCTCAGTGTAATAAAATTCATTTTCGCACCCGCAATGCTTTCTCGTAAAGATACAGAATAGAATTACATTTACAATAATTAAGCATTATCTTGACCGTGTGTCAGAATGTATTTTGTTCGTGAGGTTGGCAATCACAAAAGGCACTTCTCTGGTATCAAATAGAGCCGGCACCTAGACTTAACTTCCGTTACCTACGGCCTAACATAAAATAGTAATCATGGGAGAACATCAACTTGTACTTAAAATAGGCGTTACGACACACTCACTTGGATTTGACAGCCCTTACATTCTTCAATCATTCTGGATTGCTACAGGACATAGCTCCTCTTAAACAGCATGTCTCAGAAATATTACGCATCAACTTATACATCATGACACAAGAATTCCTCTCCATCGAACTACACGGCCACTTATTATCGTTGTCCTGCATATTCTACATCACTCATAAAATGCAGGCTTACTCTGCCTTTAACATCTTCCTTATTATTCTCCTAATATTTCATTTCCATTACAATCCATTTTCTTCTAGCTTGAAACCTTTTAAATACAAGCGATCCCACGACCGAAGTACTTTATAATGATCTCACAATTAACTTCTAGAAATTTGTTCGGATTTCAGGAGTAATATAGCATACCGCAATTTTCTATATTACAAATACACGGTGTCACTAATTTTAAATTTCACCTAAACGCCAAACTTTATCATACTTCACTGGATTTCGATATAAACCGCAAATCTCGCTTACCTAACTGCTGAACGCATTATTATTATCATCTCAATGTCATTCTGGTGTGATTATTATTATTATTATTATTATTATTATTATTATTGTTATTATTATTATTATTATTATTATTATTATTATTATTATTATTATTGGATACATTGTTATTTGACTTTATCACACTCATAACGGTTTTATCGTTATCATTATTGTAACTTTTACCGGCTCGAATATTATGTCATTGATTTTCATTGAAATATTTAACTTCCCTTTTAATTCTTAAAGAAATTTAAACACGTTTTAACGTCTCGCGTGCTGACATAAATAACAGACAATTCGCCTCCCCAACGGAATAACGGCAAGACATATCATCGTCATCCCAACATACTTAACTTTACACACGCCACATATACAACGCGATGTTATGATTAATTAATTAATTAATTAATTAATTTAAAGGGACAAGCATTTACAACTACAGAAACATAATGTGTGAATTTGACAGACCTGTAATTGTGCCGCTTTTTGTAGCATTATCTCGGCTTCATCTTGCGCCAGCTACCTCTGAACTTAGCCCCGGGTTCTTCATTAGGCTGTATATTATTTGATTACAGTGGCGTAGCGCTAATGGGGTTCCAAAACAGGAAATGCCACATTTCTCCGTGAAGGGTAAGACTCGCCATAAAAGTGTCTAAATATAGATTTTTTCACGTTATTATATATCCATAATTTATGTATTACCAATCTCTTTCCTTGAAATGAAATGGCAAATTCGTTAACATTGTATTTATGAAATAGTTGTAATTAGTGCTAGAAGGCGTGGTAACAAGTTCCGCAACACTTCGAGTGTCCTGATAAGAGAGACTTCGTGGTGTTTCTTCAAACATGCTGCTGCCAAGAAGAGGAAAAGCGAAGTCTCGCAATATAGTAATTCATACACCACTGGACTCTTCAGTTGTCTCGAAAATAATTCCTGTTTATTAAAGGCTAAATTATGGTTCAGTGCTGTGTAAACAGAAAACGCTAAGGGAAGCCCTCAAAAATTATTTGAGTCTCCCCTTAACATTAGTTTTATCGAATAAAAGTTAAGTAAAATGTGAGCCAAATAATACCGGAGATATTCACTATTATTCTTTCTGTTTCACTAATTTTCAAACTTCTCCCGTAATATTAGTCCCGTCTGAATGTGTACATAACAATAATTATGTGAAAGGTAATTTCCAAGGACTTATGTCTGATAATTTTTGCCATGCGAGCTACAATAATCTAGATATTCAAGAACTTAAAAGTTACTAACTTTATTTATTTAGCGCATGACTTTTAGTAGCGTGAGTTTCCAAGAACATGTTTTATTTAACGCCCATGAGTGAGTGACCTGCTCGTCTTGGTATGAGATGACGATGACAATGAGGTAGGAAGTGTGTGAAACCTTGTGTCGTCACATAGCTTATTCCTGTCGAATAATACCAAGGGGTCTGCTAAAGGCTTAGTGTCACCATCCGACGGACGAATGAACAACAATGTCATATACCCTCATTTCATACGAACACAGCGGAGAGGTTTAGAATTGAATCCAGACTTTTGGCACGCAATCTAGTGATAAGAAATTGCATACCACTACTTCCCTACCTTGTCGACCAACAGTCTGATGGTGGAAATGTTTTCTACTAACAGGACTTGAACCAGCTAACTATGGTATCAGGAAGATAATGAAGGTGGTTATTTAAATGAGAAGAATAACTTGATCGCCGAGCCGGAATAATACATAAGTATCATAGTCAACAATGCCCTGAGCTCAAAATATTTACAAAAATAACATTACTGGTACTCTAACTATTGTTAGTTGAGGTGTTCTCTGTCTCTTCTGCTGCTCTCTTCTCTGTTAGATGGCAATAATACTCCAATTACAAAAGCTTCCCTTCAACGACGAGTACAAAATGTTGTCCTTCCAAGTTTTACAAATATTGAGGCAAGATAAACGGTGTTCTGTTTCAAGACATTGGGAAAAATTCTCACATTTTGGTAAACCTTAGAGATATATGGTGGTCCCATCGAGAAGTGAAGCGAACTGCGATATAGAATTGTAAAGTGAACGCAGAAGTAGCACTAATGAGAATACGATATAATATCTGAAATGTAATCACTGTTGAGATCCTTCTCTTCTACTGGAATAATTCACGCGTTTGTGGGTATAATTTGAGCACATGAAATAATGTCAGGCAACTTTTCCTTGATTACTCTTTCTATGAAATTAACGATTTGCAGGTAATGTTCTGGAACAGAGGATTTTTTTACTTTTACATGATATTCTTTAAAAGAAAACAAGATACTGCATCATTATTCTAAGAGCACCCCTCCGCCAACAACTGCACTCAATTTTGCACATTAGTCAAAAAGAAAATATTTTAAACCCACCATCCACATCACTAAACACCGCTCCTCTTCTTCCGGCTTTGGTACCGAAAAGTTGAATAATCTATAATTCGCTACCTCATCTGTGACTCGTTAACATCTCCAGTCTCAATTTCGTGCTGAAATGTTTCAATTTCCCTACCTCCTTCTCTCCCCCCCCCCCCTTCGCCCCTTCCATGTTTTCCACGACATCTAGAGGGGTAATTACGAACGTTCCGGAAATTAACAAGTGAAGACTTATCCCCGCACACACCCACTTACTATTCTTATTTACACTTCTCTCATTTTTCTTTCTTGCTTTCTTTCTCATCTTTTATACAGCTCCTACCCTCCTCTTTCTTTTTATTATCACTTCTTTTCTTGGCTTGATTCAAAACCGACGAAGCCATTACGAAAAAAAACCGAAATAAATGACAATGGGGGAACCCCTTGTACTTAGCTTTCTTTCCCTGTGAAGAAAATAAAGTAAAAAAATAGTAGCAGGGGTGATATGAACGTTATTATAGCGGTTAATGACTTTATTCAAATCATGGATGGGGGTGAAAGTGGGGTGGGAAAGAAAGAATGTCGGACATGTAGAGGGACTGATAACACACACTCAGCTATGATAGTAATTGCAGGGATGTCTGCATCGTACATTGGCTTTTTAAGGCTCTTCAACACATGTTTACGTGAAAAATACCGTAACAGACATCATGAGCCTAACAGAAAAGGGAAAATTAACCAACCAGTATTCATTTTGTTAATTACTCCTCGTGGGGAGAAGAATGAGGCTGAGATTTCTCTCATGGGGACGTTGTGTTTTCTTTACAGATCATACACATCAATTTGTACAAGTATCGTCAGCGAAGGTAGTTCGATGTAAACAAAGCACAAGTGCGGCCTGTCCTTCCCACTGCTTAAGTTCGAAGGGTAAACAGGTGTGTTCACGTTTCAAGCACACTGGCGGACAGGTTAGTTAGAGTTAGGTTAGTTGTTTTAGATGTTACTTTATATATTGTTTTTAAAATGCTATTTGTTCGGGGCGTCGAGCTAGGATGATCTTTTGCCCCTACTTGCACCATACGTGAAGAACCTGCGTGTATTTTGTAACTGGCGGAAGTGTAAATTGTTGAATGTGAGGAAAGGAACGTTAAGGACGAAACAAACACCCAGTCCCCAGGCCAGGGATGTTAATCATTTACAATTAAAAACCCCTGACCCAGCCGGAAATCGAACTCGGGGCCGCCGGGTGACAGGCGGAAGCGTTGCCCCCTACCCCGCGGGACCGGACTACTTTATATTTAATAGGTTATTATTTTTACGCCCCATTAACTACTTTTATGGTTTTCGGAGACGCCGAGGTGCCAGAATTTTGTCCGGCAGGAGCTATTTATCGTGTCCGAAAATCTGCCGCCATAAGGGTGACATATTTGAGCACCTTCGAATACCATCGGACTGAGCCAGGATCGAACCTGCCAAGCTGGGCTCAGAAGGCCAGCGTTCTACCATCCGAGCTATTCAGCCCGGATACTTTATATCTAAAGGCACAAAACGCACTATTCGTTTAGAACAATGCACAATAAATAGGAAAACTCTTTAATAGATTTAGACTACTTTTATAGTGTACAAGTTGTATGAAAGTAAAACTTTTGCGAATTTCAACCATTCAGGGGAATGTGAAATTGCAACAGATAGATCATTTCAAGTATTAAGGATGTGTGTTCTCCCAAGACAGTAGTACAGTAAGTGAAAATTTTCTTCTTCTTGTTCTTCTTCTTCGTCACCTCATCCCGGAGATTGGTGGTTGGCATGAAAGTAAGTCAATGGTGCTCTGTTAACTACTAGTAAAATAGAATTTGTAACTTGATATTCAATAATAATAATAATAATAATAATAATAATAATAATAATAATAATAATAATAATAATAATAATAATAATAATAATAATAATAATAATAATATAATAATATAATAATAATATATAATAATAATATATATTATTTATTATAATATTTATTATTATTATTATTATTATTATTATTATTATTATTATTATTATTATTATTATTATTATTATTATTATTATTATTATTATTATTATTATTATTATTATTATTATTATTATTATTATTATTATTATGGTGTTCTGTTGACAGCCAGTTGTTTAATAGCCTGGTATAGTCTTCCTTCATTTATTTGATCTAGTAAAGTTTTTCTAGGTCTTCCTCTAGATATTCATTCACACTTCTTCTAGCAAGGTGGTTCTCTAATTGGAGTGACAGGTGGCCTACGAACCGGCTTCTTCTCTTCCCAATGGACTCCGCAACATGGTAGATTTTTAATCTGTTTTACGTCGCACCACCACAGGAAGGTCTTATGACGACGATGGTATAGGAGAGGGCTAGGAGTGGGAAGGAAGCAACTCTGGCCTTAATTAAGGAACAGTCCCAGCATTTGCATCGTGTAAAAATTGGAAAAGACGGAAAGCCATCTTCAGATCTGCCGATAGTGGGGTTCAAACCCACTGTCTCCCGAATGAAAGCTGATAGCTACATGACCCAAACCGCAGAGCCACTTGCTCGATGGTAGTTTTCTTATACATTGCTGAGCACCTATTCTTTTTCATTCTTTCGGTCCAGAATATCTTTCTCATCCTCCTCCAGCTCCATATCTCAAATTCTCTCAATTTGTTCTTGTCTGTATTTCCGAAGCGTACATGCCAACACTGCACACATTCACCGAAAGCCATTATATCATGACCACCTACCTAATAAGACGTAGGACCAACTTTTGCTTGTACAACCGCTGCCACTAGCCGAGGCATCGTTTTAACGAGGTGGCGGAAGGTGTCCTGAGATATCTCGTACAACAAGCGCAACAACATATTGGGTTCACTACTAGGCGGTGGTGATGAAGTACGAACCACAATTGTTTGATGGGATTCAGGGGACCACGGCATTAAAGCAAATTCATGATCATGTTCCTCGAACCAGTCCTTCACGTTTCAAGAACAATGGCGGACAGGTTATTTACAAGTTCTGGGTTTTAGGTGTTACTTTATACTTAATATGTTATTGTTTTTACGCCCCATTAACTACTTTTATGGTTTACCGAGGCACCTTCGGGCTAAGGACTCAACGTACACATACGAAAGGCAAGAGGCTGAAATATTACAATAAGTTATTTTGGAACAAAGAATTGGGGAAGGACAACCAAACGATATAAATTAAAAGATCCCAAAAATTTTAGCAATTTTGCATCTGCTTCCATTTGAATTTTAACAGGTTTTGCAAGTTGACGGAATATTCTTATGGCTACCTCAGGCTATTTTATCAGGGTTTGCAAATGGAACATTTCACAGATATGTAGATGCCCCTGAGAGCTTTACATTGGTATCAATAATTCCTATTCGAAGAGAATGTCCTTTAGCAGGGTTTGAAAGTGTGTGACACAATTACAACTTAATGGTATCATGACTGACATAAAGTCCAATGCAGCATTACAAAAATTCCTTTATTCTATTACAGAATGTTATTGATGAAAATCTTTGTGATCCAGTTGGTCACAAAGTAGTGGAACATTGTTGATGGAAGTCATCGACCCGGAATTGGAACTCTGTTATCACTTAGGAAGTCCAGTTTACTACTCACAACGTTGGTTATAGTTTTGGCTTGCTGAAATGAAGCATATGAGTTGGCCTACAACGGATTTTTACCAATTATCCTATAATGGAATAAAACGAGAGACATATTCTACATCAAACCTATCATGACCAACACAACGTCCCATGCTCCTATCTTCAATGCACGGTTGTCTCGAGTACAAATGTTATGTATTCATCGAATTAGCAACTTTTCCCCAGAATTGTGGCCTTTTCAACTTATAAGTGTTAGTCCTGCGACGTTAAACGCCTGATGTACACCTGACCAGTGACAAGCAAAAAAATATTTTTTTTCGATAATATACAATGTACAATTAACTTTTACGGCGAAAAAAAACCCATTAAAATGCGTGCTTAGAATTTATATGTTCCAATTTTGCCTTTCTGGAAGTAACTTGCGAGATTTAGTCTGTTCAGCTTTTCAATAATGTAATTGAATAACTAAACATACTGAAAAGTGAGAAAGGCAAGAATTAAGTAGGTGAATAAAGATGTACTAAGGGAAAAAGTTAGCTGTTCGGGCAAACTATTGAAAAAAACTTAACAGAAAAAGAAAGTATTAGAAACTAAAGATTACATACAGACGCACTAGTTGTGGTCTGAATATCATTACTCACCACCATTCATTCCTCAGCAGCTTGCGTTCAGTCGCAGCCATACACGAGACAGATATCGGTGCAAGCTAAATTTTGCTCTGCAGAAGTACTTCATCCGCCAAAAATAGCCATAGGAGGGATGCAATACCATGTGAATGATTAATTAACATGTTTAAAATGTAATATTATAAATTATTATTTTATATTTTCTAACCTACGTAACTAAGTTTCAAAAATTGATAAAAATGATTGCACCTGGGAAATTTTGAAAATGGGCTCAGTTGCTTTCATGTATAAAGTACATAATTTTGTAATTATTTCCCTATTTAGACAAAGTACGCGTGTTTTCTTAATTGTAGTCAAATTAATCAACTCCTAGAAAGTCATGTAAATTGGACTTAAAATACAGAAAAAAAATCAGCATGGTCTGCCCTTAATTTCATTCTAGAAAGCAGTTTTCCGCTGAATGTCAAGAGGAAAATAATGAACAATTGTATACGACCTGTTTTCACATGCGATGTTGAAAAACGTCTCCAGCAAACAGACAGATGAACCAACTCGAAATCCGTCGGTGAACAATGAAAAGAAGTTTACTCGTTGTATCTTTGAGAAATTGTCTTCAGAACACAAAAATAATAAGACACATAACTGGCGTACGGGACGTTCAAGACAAGGCATGATCCAAGAGATGAAGCTATTCTGGGCATTTAACAAGATCTGATCGTCAGAAATGGACAAAAATGGTAACAGAGTGGTACTGGAGAGATGGACAGTGGAGAAAGGGACACATATTATCTCTAGACTGCCGGTAAGCCGTTTCACCATATTTGATGACAACTACGCACTCTTCTCTCATGTTCTCGTATTTTTCTACGATCTATTTTATCGGACTCGTACCTTCATCAATATTATTCAGAATGTTGCAGAACTTGCTGGACAATACGTCACCTTGTCAGCAAATCAGACGTTACATTCCCACACTTACCGGTACTCCTTCATACTAGCATTCAGGACCCTCTACTGCCATCTCTTCACTTGAGAACTTCCATAACTCATCAATGGAGGTAATAAATTAATTTCTAAAGGCTTTTGGCCGTTAGTCCATCACACATAAAAGCACTCTCGAAATATCATTAGGGTTATTTTTGTTCTAAGCCGGCACCGCGTTGTAGGGGTAGCGTGCCTGCCTCTTACTCGGAGGCCTCGGGTTCGATTCTCGGCCAGGTTAGGGATTTTTACCTGCATCTGAGGGCTGGTTCGAAGTCTACTCAGCCTACGTGATTACAATTGAGGAGCTATCTGACAGTGAGATGGCGGCCCCGGTCTAGAGAGCCATGCACGGATTCGTCGTGCTGACAACACGACACCTCGTAATCTGCAGGCCTTCGGGCTGAGCAGCGGTCGCTTGGTAGGCCATGGCCCTTCGGGGGCTGTTGCGCCATGGGGTTTGGTTTTTTTTTTCCTATACCTTGGATTTCAGTATAAGGAGGAGGTGGTTTGCGTAGTGGGTTATTACAGGCTTCCCACCCAGACGATCAAGGTGTAAGCTAGGATGGCATTTTCAGATAAAATATCACGCGGGGTCTGAAAGGAAATCTAAACTTAAATTCCCTTCTGAGAGTTTTAGTGCATCCCAGCTAGTGGCTTTACGTCGCACCGATACAGATAGGTCTTATGGCAACGATGGGATAGGAAAGGCCTAGGAGTTTGAAGGAAGCGGCCGTAGCCTTAATTAAGGCACAGCCCCAGTATTTGCCAGGTGTGAAAATGGGAAACCAAGGAAAACCATCTTCAGGGCTGCCGACAGTGAAATTCGAACTCACTATCTCCCGGATGCAAGCTCACAGTTGCGCGCCCCTAACCGCACGGCCAGCTCGCCCGGTCTCTAAGAGTTTTAGTTTTGATATTTTTATCATGTTAATTAGTGTCTGAGTGTACGGATGAACGATTAACCTTCGCAGAATTTTGCCTTATAAAACACAGAATTCGACATGAATATCTAGCGACGGCGAGGTTTTGACCCGTTGAAAGAAACAACAAGACAACAATCGCTACTGATCTGCATTTAGGGCAGTCGCCCAGGTGGCAGATTTCCTATCTGTTCTTTTCCTAGCCTTTTCTTTAATGATTTCAAAGAAATTAGAAATTTATTGAACATCTCCCTTGGTAAGTTATTCCAAGCCCTAACTCCCCTTCCTATAAACGAATATTTGCCCCAATTTGTCCTCATGAAGTCCAACTTTATCTTCATATTGTGATATTTCCTTTTAAAGACATCACTTAAAATTCGTCTACAAAGACAAAACCATGTCAAAAATAACGGGGAGCGTAAATTAGCAGTTTTTTATGGTTATCTGTGAAGCTCGTTAGTGTCGAGCAAATAGACTCAGTATCTCAGTTTCCAGTATATTAGCCGTCTGGTTTGATGAGAGGCGAACTAAAACGTTGGTAGCACTGATAGGGAATGCACATTAGCGAAGTCAGAGTCAAGTGAAGTGGTGAATGGATGCCGTCTACGTCTTCGTTGTCGCCACCGCTACTACAGCTGCTGCAGTGGAGCTGATAAAAAAAGTAGAATTAAGAGCAAAGGGAATGAGGAAATGAAAGACGAGAGGAAAAAAAAAGAGGAATCTCAGTGTTTCTGGACTTGACAGGTTCCAAATCGCAGCCAGGATCCAGAATCTTCTCTGGAAGAGGGTTCACAGAATACGTCTCATCACGCGGAGGACACTTGAAGGGAGTCACTATCACTCTCAACTTTATGGATGTGGCTTTGCTTTGTCAACTGGTATTACGTCAAGAGAATGTAAAGAAACAGGTTCAAGAATGGTACTGTTTGAGGAATTAAGGGGTATGACGTACGAGAACAAGCCGCACATTCCTGTAGCCTGTAGCTACATTCCGTTGGGAACTTTGGCCTCTTCGATTATTTCCCACCAGTTATCCCAATACTTTCTTGATAGTTTACGATACCTAAGACCCCCTCCCAATGCGAACCGTGTGGCCGTGCCGCGGTGGGGAGGATTGCACGTCCAAACGAAGCAGGTAGCCGAGCCGCAGGAGCAACCATATCGCATGGGTATCTGTCGAGAGACCAGACTAACGAATGGTTCATCGAAGGGGGTAGCAAATTTTCCGGAGTTGCAAGTGCTGCAGTCTAGATTATTGGTTTGGCCTTGTAATAATACTCAAATGGCTTAGCTGCGTTGATACTGCTTCACGGCTGAAAGCAACGGGAAACTACAACCGCAAATAAATCCCGAGGACATGCAGCTCTCTCTCTGTGAATGATGTACTGATGATGGCTTCCTCCCGGGCAAAATATTCCTGAGGTAAAATAGTCCCCCATTCGGATTTCCAGGAGGGGACTACACGGGAAGGGGCAATCATCAGGAAGATGGATACTGACCTTCTGCGCCTCAGCCGGTGTGCTACATTATTTTCATAGCATCAGTTTACATTATGCCGAATAACATCCGTGGTTTGGATTTTGATAAAACTTGAATATGTTGCTGTTTAAATGACGGTGCGCAGAATGGTGCTATTCGTTTTGCCGTAACTTAATTACTTTATGATTTATACATTTCGGCAAGCAATCAGGTGATGTGGAGTGACGTGTGGTAGCTTTGACCGCTTGCTCGTATGGCTTACGTCATTCGTTCCACGTCAGTCGAGACAGAGTTGTTGCCTAACTTCACCCTGAAATACTTCGTACTTTAATAATATTCTTTGTACTGATGTTTCGGATACAATACATATAACACGATAACGATGACGATTTTGAAAATGACTGAACTTCAGCCCACAGCAGTTCCCAAATAGGGATATAAAGCTTAGCACTCTCAAGAATACAACTGTAGTATCCAAACACTTTCTGTAGCATCGCGCGTTCATTCTCCGGCTGGCGCGGTAACAAACGAACAACAATTTGCGTGCGATACGAGTAGTATGTTCTTTAGTGAAGGCGATTGCAGCCAAAACACAACAGGACTTAATTTTCTCGAAAACCGTGAGATTTAATAAGAAAGTGCATATCGCGTTTGTTGTAGATTTAGCTCTAAGGTCATACGGTGCATTTCATTTTCGATAGGGCCAACCGTCTATTTTATTCATGAAGGGCAAAAATCGCGTAAATCTGGGACATACACCGGTTTAAAACCAGAAGTTTTTAGAAGTTGAATGATTCTGAATCTGAAAAGGGAAAAGGATAGACTAAAGTTAAATGTAGTTGGCAGGAAGAGCAAGATTTTTAGTCATATGGCTACAGAATTATCAACATAAAATCAAACAGGCTAAATGCAGGAGTTTGTTTAATAATGAATAATAAAATATGGCAGTGCGTAACCTACTACGACCAGCATAATGAAATTATTATTTTGTCGAGATAGACACCAACCCAATGCCCAACACAATAGTGCAGGTCTATATGCCTACTAGTTCAGCGGATGATGAAGAAATTGAAAGTATATGGAAGACTTAATACAATATGTAAAAGGTGACGGGAATCGAATTGTGACTGGAGACTGAAATTCAGTGGTAGACCAAAGAAGAGAAGGAAATGCAGTAGGAGAATTCTGAATGGTACGAAGGAATGAAAGAGGAATTCTGCACCGATCATAATTTAGTCCCTGCTAATACTTGGTTTAAACTCCACAAACGACGTCTGTATACGTGGACAAGACATGGAGACATTTGAAGGTATCAAATATACTTCATTATGATTAGGCAGAGATTCAGATACCAGGTGTTGGATTGCAAGACTGCCAAGAACAGGCGTGGACTCTGACCACAACTTGTTGGTCATGAAATGCCATCTGATGTTGAATAAATTGAAGAAAGGAAGGAATGAAAGGAGTTGGGATCTAGACATGTTGAAGGAAAAGAGTGCGAGGGGTTATTTCAAGGAACATGTTGCACAAGGATTGAATAGAAAGCTTGAAAAAACACAACAGGGGAAGAATGAACAGTCGTGAAGAATGAGGCCAGTAGTGCTGAAGGAAGTTTAGGAAGAAAAGAAAGATCAACTAAGAATAATACATAACTTAGGAGATACTATAGCTGATCGACGAACAACGAAAGTACAAGAATGCGAAAAATGAGAGGGCACAAAAGAACGCAGGCAATTCAAGAATGAAGTAGATAGAAAGTGCAGGCAGCTAAAGAAGGATGGCTAAAAGAGAAGTGCAAGGATGATGAAGGTTGTATGGTTGTAAGAAAGGTGACTTGTTGGTCATGAAATGCCATCTGATGTTGAATAAATTGAAGAAAGGAAGGAATGAAAGGAGTTGGGATCTAGACATGTTGAAGGAAAAGAGTGCGAGGGGTTATTTCAAGGAACATGTTGCACATGTTCCTTCCTTTCTTCAATTTATTCAACATCAGATGGCATTTCATGACCAACAAGTTGTGGTCAGAGTCCACGCCTGTCCTTGGAACATAGAGGAAACCTTTAGGAGAAGGAAAACAAGGTATATCGATATTAAGAGCTCAGATGGAAAACCACTTCTTGGGAAAGAAGACAAAGGAGGAAGATGGCGGGTATATATCCAACAGTTATATCAAGGTAAGGAAGTAGATGTTATGGTTCTGTAACAAGAAGAGGCTGTTGGTGCTTGATGAAATTGGAGACCCAATTTTATGGTCAGAATTTGACAGAGCTTTGACAGACCTAAATAGGAACAAGGAACCAGGAGTTGACGACAACCGTCAGAACAACAGACTACTTTAGGAGAATCCAGCTTGGAGAGCTTATTCCATTTAGTGTGTAAGGTGGCTGATACAGAAGAAGTGCCATCCGATTTTCGACAGAATGTTGTTATACTTATTCCCAAGAAAACCAGTGCTGACAAATGTGAAAGCCATCACACCATTACCTTAGTATCTCACGCTTGCAAAATTTTAACACGTATTATTTGGAGAAGAATGGAAGGATAATTTCAAGCTGTGTTGGGAGAAGATCAGTTTGGCTTCAGAAGGAATGTAGGAACACGTGAAGCAATCCTGACTTTACGTCTGCTCTTAGAAGGCCGAATTAAGAAGGACAAGCCAACATACATGACGCTCGTAGATCTAGAAAAGGCATTCGATAATGTTGATTGGACCAAGCTATTTGAGACTCTGAAGGTGATTGGATCAGATACCGAGAAATAAGAATTATCTACTATCTGTACAAAAATCAGTCTGCAGTGATAAGCATCGAGGGCTTTGAAAAATCAGGAGCAATCCAGGAAGGAGTGAGACAAGACTGCAGTATGTACTGTCCTGTTCAATGTTTATGTAGAACAGAGGTAAATGAAGGAGTACAAGATGAAAATACAAATTCCGACACAAAAGTAATGGAGTGCAGTCAAACGAAGACAGGTGATGCAGGAAATATTAGATTAGAAAATGTTTTAAAAGAAGTAGATGAATACTTTTACTTCGGTAGTAAAATAACTAACGATGGCAGGTGTAAGGAGGACATAAAATGCATTCTAGCACAAGCAAGGAAAACCTCTCTTAAGAAAATAAATTTGGTCACTTCGAACACTGATATAGGATTTAGAAAGAATTTTCGTCTGGAGAGTGGCATTATTGGAAGTGAAACATGGAGTATAAGTAGCTCATAAAGAAAGAGGATAGAAGCTCTTGAAATGTGGCGTTACAGTAGAACACTGAAGGTGAGATGGGTAGATCGCTTGCGTGCTTGTTTTTTAAAGAGGCCTAACACCTAAGGGCATCGTCCCTGGGTAGATCGAATCACGAATGAAGGGATACTGAATCGAATTGGTGAGAGGAGATCGATGTGGCTGAATTTGACGACAAGAAGAGATGAAATGAAAAGGCGTATGGCTTTTAGTGCCGGGAGTGTCAGAGGACAAGTTCGACTGGCCAGATGAAGGTCTTTTGATTCGAATCCCATAGGCGACCTGCGCGTCGTGATGAGGATGAAATGATGATGAAGACGATACTTACACCCAGCCCCCCTGCCAGCGAAATTAACAAGTTATAGTTAAAATTTCCGGCCCCTCCGGGAATCGAACCCAATACCCCTGTGACCAAAGGCCAGCACACTTACAATTCAGCCATGCAGCCGGGCAGAAGAAGAGATAGAGTAATAGGGCACATCTTAGGACACTCAGGACTTGTTCAATTAATTTTTGAGCAAAGTGTAGATGGTAAGAACGGTAGGGGTAGACCAAGGTATTAATATGACAAGCAGATTAGAGTAGATGTAGGATGCAGTATTTACGTAGAAATTAAACCCTTAGCAGAGAATAGGGTGGCATAGAGAGCTGCTTCAAACCATTCAATAGAGTGATGACTCAAACAACAACAAAAACAACAACATCAACCATTTAAAAACTCATGGTTAAACAGCCCTGACGGGTCTTGGCCAACCAAGCGACCGCTTTTCATCCTGGGGGCTGACAGATTACGAAGTATCGCGTGGTAAGCGTGATGAATCCTCTGGATTAATTATTCTTGACTTTCTAACCCGGGTTTAGTCAGTTATGGTGTCCGTTATATTTTGCATACGTAATATCTGGCGGATGCCTGATTCCTGTGACTGCCAAGCCTGCTTTTATAAAACGTGAACACGGAGTCGGGTCTCACCTTCACCAATATGCTATTCATAGTACATACGAGTTTTGTGGAACTTGCGTGATTATGATTCAATGTCCTTATGTCTGTAATCAGAAAGAAAACTTCGTAAATAGTGAAAGGATGCGATTTTCCCCAAAGTGTTTCTTCTTTCACAATCGTAAAAGTACCCTTAAAAGTCTTCTTTGGTGATATTTTTTTATAAAATGGAAGAACGCCGTTTTTCTTATTTTATTCGTCTTGTAATGGGTGGATAGGCTACTTGTAGGTGCCGCCCAGTTCACCGAGCTGTGAGCTTGCATTCTGAAGATGGTCGGTTCAAATCTCATCGTCAGCATTCCTGAAAAAAATATTTCCACGGTTTCCGATTTTTTTGGTATTGGCTTTACGTCACGCCGACACAGATAGGTCTTATGGCGACGATGGGACAGGAAAGGGCTAGGACTGGGAAGGAAGCGGCCGCGGCCTTAATTAAGGTACAGCTTGGTGTGAAAATGGGAAACCACGGAAAACCATCTCCAGGGCTACCGATAGTGGGGTTCGAACCCACTATCTCCGGAATACTGGATACTGGCCGCACTTAAGCGACTGAAGCTATCGAGCTCGGTTTGCCTATTTTTACATAAGACAAACGTTTAGGCTGTGCCGTAAATAAGGTCTGAAACCCTTGATATGTTAGTTCGACGTTGAACAACTACGAAAGAAGTGGTAGTTCATTGTTGTACCATCCCTCCCTTCACTTTCATAGACTGGTCCTATAGTTTCGGTGGAGTCTGGCTCTTTGGCTGAATACTCAACGTATTAAGAGGGCCTCGCTTTCGATTCAAGACCGGGTCTGGATTTTTTTTTTCTTTTTTCTCGAGCATGGGGTGTTTGTGTTATGCCAATTCAAAACACACAATACCGTCTTCCACCACTCGAAAACGTAACTGCAGATGCCATACCCACTCGTCGGACAGTCAATTTTACAACGGTTGAACCAGACTGCCGCCTCTGTGGTGTAGTGGTTAGCGTGATTAGCTGCCACCCCCGGAGGTCCGGGTTCGATTCCCGGCTCTGCCACGAAATTTGAAAAGTGGTACGAGGGCTGGAACGGGGTCCACTCAGCCTCGGGAGGTCAACTGAGTAGAGGTGGGTTCGATTCCCACCTCAGCCATCCTCGAAGTGGTTTTCCGTGGTTTCCCACTTCACCTCCAGGCGAATGCCGGGATGGTACCTAACTTAAGGCCACGGCTGCTTCCTTCCCTCATCCTTGCCTATCCCTTCCAATCTTCCCATCCCCTTACAAGGCCCCTGTTCACCATAGCAGGTGAGGCCGCCTGGGCGAGGTACTGGTCATACTCCCCAGTTGTATCCCCTGACCCAGAGTCTGAAGCTCCAGGACACTGCCCTTGAGGCGGTAGAGGTGGGATCCCTCGCTGAGTCCGAGGGAAAAGCCGAACTTGGAGGGTAAACAGATGATGATGATGAACCAGGCTAATAATAATCACACGAATGTATTATTATTATTATTATTATTATTACTATTATTTTTTTATTATTATTATTATTATTAGTATTAGTATTCTTATTCTTATTCTTATTCTTATTCTTATTCTTATTCTTATTCTTATTCTTATTCTTATTCTTATTCTTATTCTTATTCTTAATATTCCGTGGAGAAAATTTCTCTCAAAAGCGTCCAATCGTTTCTAAATATCTTGAATTAACAGCCACATGTCGGAAGCATGTGTCAGCGTCATAAGACAGGATAGTCAAGATACTAATAGTTCAAATGATATTTTATTCTAAACGTCTCAAACGAATGTAACACATATCATCAACAATAAATGTATGTGCCAATTAGCTGTGTTATCTACCATCGGCACAAAAGGGCAGATTTCCATATAAATCAGATGAAATGTGTATAAATTTGTGGACTATCATGCAGGTGTTGAAACAGAGCAAACTGTAGACTCATAGAACATCTCCCGATAACAGCATTTCGTACTCCATTTTATAAGGTAACAGTGAAAAATTAAGAGCAAGGCCTTTCAATAATAGCAAAGCAAAGTCATCTCCGTACAGGCCATGAAGGCCCTTGGAGGGGTGGAAGGTAAAGGCTTCCACCATTCGTAACCTCGGCACGTGATGGGGTAGAGTGGTTAGCTCTATGCCCGGCCGCCTTTGCCCCCAGGAATTAACCAGGCACTCATTTTTGGTGTAGGCTGAGTGAACCCCAGGGCTAAATGCACCTCCGAAAGTGGAAATCTCGTTTCTTAAATTTTACGACTTCCTGACGTGGATTCGAACCCACGTCCTTCTGGGCTAGCCGAGCACGCCTTTACCGCCTCGGCCAGGCAGCCGCTAGGCCAGGCAGCCCCTTTTCAATAATTATATTGAATGAAAATTTATTGTAGAATAGAAAAATGGCCAATAATGATAAGCACTATCAATATTGGAATACAAAATTCATAGCAATATTCAGATAAGAAGATGACTCTTTGATGGTAGTACCTTTTAAACCTAGAGGTACAGAAATAAAAATGAAATATCCGTAGCAGGAAACGAGGGGCAAGCAAGAGATAGATAATAACTTTGTGTGGCTATTTCTAGCCGAGTGCAGCCCTTGTAAGGCAGACCCTCCGACGAGGATGGGTGGCATCTGCCATTTGTAGGTAACTGCGTGTTATTGTGGTGGAGGATAGTGTTATGTGTGGTGTGTGTGTGTTGCAGGGATGTTGGGTACAGCATAAACACCCAGCCCCGGGCCATTGGAATTAACCAATGAAGGTTAAAATCCACGACCCGGTCGGGAATCGAACCCGCGACCCTCTGAACCGAAGGCCAGTACGCTGACCATTCAGCCAACGAGTCGGACAAGAAATAGATGAAACATGCAGATATGTGCTGATTAACACACACATACAGTACATACAGTTTATGGAGGGAGTGTCGATCATTTTTGAACGTCGTAAATAATTAATGACTTGTGTGTAATTATTGAAACAAAATTATGTTCTAACTCATAAGCGAAGCAAGTCACAACGTGGTTTGTGTCAATATTAATCCGTTACCCGTTTAACAATATCGTACTTGGAGATACTTGGAGAAATGGGTGAGAATTTTATCGTTATGAATTTCTGGAGGAATGGTAAAAAGTCTCTGGTAGCCTCTTTTTTTGGCTTCAGTTATTTGCACTGGAAATCGTTCGCCATTAAACAAGGAAACACTACTTAATCAAGCACAGCTGTTCAGCTATCTACCTAATGTATTTCGTGAAATTACCTTTATATAGACTGAGTTGGGGGTGACGTCCAGTTGTACAGCGTTCAGCTGATCCATGGTGACTTTCAATATCTCTGACAACTATGCACGGATTTCAGGTGCAGATGGACTAGTCTGATTCCGTTGGAAGGTACATTTAAGCGAATTCTTCCTCATTAGTTCCATTTTGTTTCCTTAGAAATTACACTTTTACCAGTTAAGTACTGACACTTGACTGTTGTTACTTCACTCGGAGCTCGGTATAACCTGTCGACCTGCCTCGGCCAGTGCTTGGACGGAACTATGCCTCTCGTCATAACAGAACAGAACAGAATTCAAACCCGTGAATTTTGAACAAGATATCATGTGGTATGAAAAATTTAGGCTTATATTCTAGGCTTCTTATTTTTAAAAGATCTTATACCTTTCATACTCAGTTGGATTAAATGCACTCCCTTTTTTATTTACGCTTTTTCACTACTTCTCGCTTTCTGTAACCAGAATCGGAAGTATCTTAAAAGTTACATTATAAATGAAGAATTAAATAATTCAATGTATCAATAATTCAACAGAATAGTAATTGTATGAAGTCGACTGCTTCTTAATGTCAATTTTCACACATGTACCAACTTCTGATTACAGGAAGGTACTCCAGTGGACTACAGAACTTTATCCACTTAATAGAAATAACACAGCAGCACATCACACATTAAACGTGTACTACTGGCGTTCTTTTTGTACTCATAGACGTGTCTATCCCTAAGGATTAAAAACTGGCCGTGACTCGCTTTCATAAGAAAGTGGACTTCAGTCCATTCTGCAATCAACAATTATATTTATTTGCCACGATAATAGTAGTGAAGTCGGTATCATTTTATTATCAACTCTCCGTAAAGGAAAATGAAGAATGTTACATGCATAAGTACCGAATATAATTTATATACAGCTTGATAATTCAATTTGCCCTTACAGGAGAAAATCGAACATCACGATTATTAAAATTAATATTTTCTTAAAAGATGATACAAAACCTTTCTCACTGTCTGACTCAAAATCTAACTTCACTTTGTGTCCGTTTTCTATGAGTCCATCGACATCATTTCTGGGTTGTTTTTATTACAGAATTCCGTGATAAAAAATAATAGAACTGCAAGCTTCACTCAGTTTCTTTAATCTTTGAATAGCTTGAAAACCTGATTTTAAAGAAATCATCGTTAAAACAACTATACCAGAATAAAAATGAAGTCGACATCAGTCATTTGTAACAGAAACGAGGATTAGTCTGAGATTCAAAATGCCTGGACAGAAGGATACTTGAGAAAATGTATATTTACATAGCGATTGGTTAACGTTACTGAGCATTGAAGATCATGCCAAGGTGGTATCTACTGGGAAGAAGGAACAAAAAGTTCCCCTTGGCGAGAGATGATGAGTTCTCACCATCTCCAGACAATTCTTTTCTCTTCAAAACTTTTTATACGTGCGAGTCAAGAAGTAGTTGCAGTAGAAGGAGGAGAAGAATGAAAGAATATAAAGATTAAGGAAGAAATTATTTTTGC
This sequence comes from Anabrus simplex, assembly GCF_040414725.1. Classification (NCBI taxonomy): domain Eukaryota; kingdom Metazoa; phylum Arthropoda; class Insecta; order Orthoptera; family Tettigoniidae; genus Anabrus; species Anabrus simplex. The sequence continues at coordinate 477,012,018 of NC_090265.1, read as the reverse complement.
TAGGCAATCACAAAGATTATTTTTATTTTCCGAAAGAGGAAATGAGAAAAAGGAGGGCTCCGAATGAGTTGCGAAGCGTAATGACTTAGAAATCGCGGGTCGGGGATGGGAGAAGGCGGCCTGCCCTTGCTGCCAATAAGGATATTAACTAAAGTGAAGTTGATACCCTCACCACCCCTCTGTTTGAATACCGAGTGGGCAACAAGTAAGGTAACTGTATTCATTGGGAATTAATGAAATATATTGACAAGACACAAATAGTTTAAAGGAACTAAATGCCGAAAGTTTATTTTCAGTAGTGGTAGACTTTTGAGTTTACTGTTCATATTGATGACTAACTGAATGAGTGCAATTAGACAAGTATCTTCAGGCTGGTTTAAGAACTGCAATAAGAATACGCTTGGAAGCATTGTGCAATGAAATGTACCGTATAACGAGCAAGGAATAAAAAATATAGAATATAAAATGAGCAAGAAGTCATTCGAACAGAGATCATTTCGCCTGGATAATACTAAAAGAGATCATTCTTTTAATTTACACATACAGTTCTAATGCCGGTTACAATGTACACGGCGACTAGTTCATGCAGTGTGTTTCCATAAAATCGTGCACAAATTAAACACGAATTAGGAGGAAGCTTTACTGAACATTTTGGGATAGGGAGCCGTGTGACTGATTCGGAAAACAGCAATAGTAATAGGCGTAGCCTACCTCTAGACATTTGAAGTATTCACTGTACCATCTCCTATTTCGCATTTAAATTTTGCACGCTTCATGCATATTTCATCTCAGTTTACAACTTTCTAAATGGCTTGTATGTATTCGTGTCTGTGTTGTTTTTAGTAACATAATATCATCTATCAGATTTGACGAAAGCAGCAGATTAAATCAAAGCTTGCAAGTATGGCTGAACTTACATCATATCGATTTAAGAAATGTCACAGAATAAATTCATATCTCGGATATATTTTTAATGCTATTTATTCGGGGCGTCGACCTAAGAAGATCTTTTGTCATATGCTGTGAACCTACCTGTATTTGGAAATGGTGGAAGTGTAAAGTGTTGAATGTGAGGAAAGGAACATTAAGGACGACACAAACACCCAGTCGCCAGGCAGGGATATTAAACGTTTACAATTTAAAAACCTGACCCGGCCGGGAATCGAAGCTGGGGCCGCGGGGTGACAGGCGGACGCGTTGTCCCCTAAACCACGGGGACGGACATCGTGGATATAAATAAACTCTTTATATAATACACGGGCTCTTTCCATGATGATGCAGACTTTTAGGTATTCTAGGGAAATACCCCACTATGAATATGAGACAGGTAACTCTGGTCCCGAAACGCCCCAGTCGCATCTTATACGCCAAAGCGGTTTTTCGTAGGTTGGACTCCCGTCAACCATGTGAGTTCAACATAATAAAATGCAGCTCAGCCAACTTTTTCCAACTGATGCTCCTGAACATTAGACGTTTCTGGGCAAGTGGATATAAAGAAGATATCCTGTTGCATAGCCCACTCGTTCTCCTGATCTGAGCCCATGAGTGTTCTTCTTGTGAGGCCATGCGAAGAGTCTTCCCTACAGGATACCTGTAGAGACTGAAGAGGAGCTCCTGGAAAGAATCCTCTCAACCAGTGGCATCGTTATAACGACTGGGACGTCGTCATGCCTTCCACGAAGCTGGGGCCCATTTTGAACAGCTGTTGTAAATGCCTTCGTAGTTTATGGATATAGTGGAGATAAGCAATCTCCATATAATGTTCTTTGTTTTAATCACGCCTTCAAAGGCACCACTATCCGTAACCTCGGCACTTGGTGGGGTAGTCTGGTCAGCTCCACGCCCGGTCGCCTTTGTCCCCAGGAATTAACCTGGTATGGCAGCGTTCAATAAATTAATCTGAAAGACTTGCGCTTGTTAACGTGCATACAAAATGGAAGCGCTCTTCCTAGAAACCGGCGCAATCACCTGGACATCCCACGTCAAAAGCATTCCTCAAGTAAGGGTGCAGCCCCAGCAAAAGTAGTCATCCATCTGCAATCTATGATCTCAATTACCACGCGCCGCATGCACAAGATGTGAACAACTGAGTTATCTTCCCTGAAGCCTACTCTCATCTAAAGAAATACCGGTAGCAACGAAATTGTACACTCATATGCACCGGCAACAATATCAAACCCCTAACACTACTAAGACGGCCCTGATTGTCAGCTCGTACCGTGTATGGAGGAATGCGTCGAATCGTGCAGTTCCCGAAACACCTCATGACACCTGGTACAGTATAATATACAGAACGAGAATATACCCACAAACGGTAAGCTCCATCGCATTCATATGAAAGAAGACGATTTGTGTACGTTTTGTAGGAACTGTAGACATACCATATGTCATAGACTTGCTCATTGTAAAGTCATCCAGCAGGGTTCGCGGACATTTAAGAGGATATTAAGAACCGTTATAAATCAGTCAGTCATTTGCATTACGTCTGATTAGCTCATCCGTCCCGTTAGCAGTTTGAGGTAATCTGAACTGAACAGTGCAGTAGTGCTGCTACTAGGGTGTTATGTGCACAGCGTGTTATACGCTAAAAATCCTGGAAGTGAAGAAGATATATTTTCGGGTATCAGTGTGTGGTTAAGGAAAGCTGCCCTGCTTATTCAGGTTGTTTATTCTGACAACTAAACTACGCACCCAAGCAGCAAGAAACTGTCAGATATGAGAAGATCTGTATATTTTGTTTCATAACATGAAGAACTCCAGATTTGTACCCTTCAGTGGCCAACACTGGAAGGAACAGTCCTGCTCCATGGCTAAATGGTTAGCGTGCTGGCCTTTGGTCACCGGAGTCCCTGGTTCGATTCCCGACAGGGTCAGGAATTTTAACTATCATTGGTTAATTTCCCTGACATGGGGGATGGGTGTATGCGTTGTCTTCATCATCATTTCATCTTCATCACGACGCGCAGGTCGCCTACGGGGTCAAATCAAAATACCTGCACCTGGCAAGCCGAACCCGTCCTGGGATCTCCCGGCACTAAAAGCCATACGCCATTTCATTTTTACTATAATGAACAAGTGCTGCAAGTAAATCATGAAATAAATATTACTTTTCTGAAGGAAAAATCATTATTGTTAAATAAATATCCTTACCTCGTTTATTTATTTATTTATTTATTTATTATTATTATTATTATTATTATCATTATTATTATTATTATTATTATTATTATTATTATTATTATTATTATTATTATTATTATTATTGTGAAATGGCATTGATCATTGCTTTCTTCTAACCTTATGGGGCCAAGCTCGAATAGAGTACTTTAATTCAGTGTTGGAGACAGTAGTGAAGTTATTGTTGCTACATTATGTACATCAGTTCACTTCATTGAAAATACATCTGATAATTAATGTCATAAAACAACTGCGATACACTACTTTTATTTACCTAATGTACTCCTACATGATTAATTAAATAATTAACTGCATCTGACCGAGTTCGTTGATTTCAGAAAGGACCTAATGCCATTACATTAAACAGTGTAATACTTTGCTAACTACTAATGCACTTAGTTTATATAGCAGTTCAATCAATTAAATTTTAAAATGATGTAACTCAGGAAAAGGCAAACCAACATTCTTCGATTTACCCAAAATTGGACTTTGGGGACAAGATTTTTCGGCAATCATCTGTTCAAATTTTCACACAGCTGAAATGCTATAAAAAGTTCAAGAACGTCTATTTTCAGTTGTGCTACATTGAAATACTTCATTTACGTTAAATACAATAGTGAAGGCGAGGTCATTATTAATATAAATAATATATTAGAGAACTTGGATACTACCAAAAAACCATAATTAAAACGTACTTATTATCCTTGTCCTATCTTGTATCTCTTGCAATAGTTTACTATATTGAGCCTTCTTCTTCTCTTCTCCTTCTTCTTATTCTTGTTCTTCTTCTTCTTCCTCCTCCTCCTCTTTTTCGTGTTTATATCCATTAATGGATGTTGGTGACCACATGTTGCATTTCTGTCCGACTAGTTGACGATATTCTTCTGCGCCTACTTTCTCTTTTACCTCCGACCTTCCCTCTCAAAATTAACTGTAGTAGCTCAAATTTGGAAATTCGAACCAGATATCAAGTTTTCCTGCATTTAATTGTAACTATCAGTTCCCGATATCTATTCATCCCTTTTATACCGTCCTGGACTTCCTCATTAGATACTCACGCTGTCGATGGTATTTTAAGCATCCTAAGTCACATTTCAAAGGTTTCTTCTTTATCTCCTTCATCACTACCAGGTTAGCGTCCATCCCTCTCAACGCCGCACATTCTCGTAAGTACAGACCAGATGTAACATTTTACAAGTATTACCTTAAGATTGTCTAAGTCTCTACATGTATTGAATTTCATGAAAACAGTCTCCTTACGGCATTTTGTCTCCATGTATGCTGTCCGATCACCACAAAACTATGTTTCAAGATATTAAAATTCATTCACTCTTTCTTCTAGAGCCTTTGGTTATGCACTCTCTATCACTTCTTCACCCAGAGATGTTGCAAAGTAATTCACTGTCTATGTGACCATATTTTCCTGTTTCCAACTTCAGAATGAGAGTTCTTATTCATTTCTTACTCAGAGCACATCTCAGTTGCGCTTCGTATCTCTTCAACGTATGCGATTCATTCTTTGATATATTCACATTACAACTGCTCTACTATTTTCATATCCTTTACCAGCAATTGCATTATCATATTTTGTGTCTTTGTTATGCTTTGTCCCTGTGGCAACCTTGGTAATTTTCAGGAAGCTAACCAAATATAAATACTTATTACTTTTCATTTATAAATAGCTAGTCCCAAAACATTTAATAGCTCACTAAAGATATTTTTTACAAAACTATTCTGCCTTTAATCATATATGGTACCCACCTGTGAGTCAAAAAATACGTATCCAATTTTCGAAAGCCTAAGCGAAGTCCTGGACATATTTAACAAGATCTTGCTGAACTCTGGCTCCCAGAGACATACTGTGACCTGAGGCAATGTACTGTGTACTGGAAAATAGTGTTGTACAGTAGGTGAACCAAATTACAATTCGTATTTTCTCAATAAAATCTTAGAACTACTTAATACTCTTTTTGAGAAGGCATTGTCCTTCTCGTTAGCGAAATGTTCAGCGTGGTGGATATTTCGGTTCAGAGGGACTGCGGATTCCTTTGGTTCGGGAATTTGATGTTTATGCTGGCCCCAGAATCCTTGCAACTCATACAACACAACTACACGCAGTTTCCTATAAACGACAGATGCCACCCACCCTCGTCGGAGGGTCTGTCTAAAAAGAGTTGCTCCAGACAAGTAACACTCACACGAAATTGTTAATATTATTGTTATTATTATTACTTCAATTTTCCAACTTACTAAACCAGTCATTTTAGGAACGAGTATGTATACACACCGTCTGAAAAAAAAATTGAAGAACCCAGAAGGAATGATCGGGTGTTAATGTAACTTCGTACACGTATATACCATCGGTGAGTGTGCAAATAATTAGAGTTGCAATTTTCTGTGACAGTTACAACGGCCACCAGAGTGCATTAGTGTTCAGGTTTAGTGTTGTTGGTAGGGTATATAAGGGGCGTGAACAGCGTCAGATGTTGACCCTCCTCAACTTACTCCTCATCCAGTTACTTTCGTCCCTTAACCAGCCCATGCCAAGCCGCCAGCTAATTGTTAGCTAATCCCCCCCCTGCTCATACACCGCCCTGCTCCAAGAAGTCAACTCCTCATCTTACCCCCCGCACACCTGCACCCTCTCGGACTCCCCTTAATTCCTCCTACAATTATGTCCATCTTCTAAACTTGCTATGAAGCAACATTGGGAATGGTCACTTCTTGGATGGGTGACCATCCACCTGATATTGCCGCCCCCCTCCCTTCGTTGGTCTCTAGTCACAGAGTGCCAACGACCCCCCACAACCTCTGCCCTATTAAGGGCACCCCCCCCGGCCCCACTTGGGGCCCAGGCCATATCCTGGCCAGTTCGATCCCCACACAACTATACCAGTTCACCTAAACCGTCATGTCCCTACAACAAGAATCTACGAAATAGCACTCAAGGCCTGAAATATTGGTCGACGGGCTAAAATCACTCATTGGTCCCTCGGGACCTTTGAGGAGGCTGGTTCTGGTTCAGATGTTGAGTGATCACTGTGAAGGACACGGAGATGCCGCAGGCTCATGTGAGACAGCGTTAACAGCACCTGACAGAGCTTGGAAGGGGGCCTCATTTTGGATCTCCATTTGGCTAGCTGATCGAATTGTGCAGTATACATATTTCTGGGACATTCGGATGTGAGAGTGGCGTGATGTTGGACTACAGGGGAACGTGAGGGCAGGCATACTCGTCGTCAAGGTTCCGATCCATCACGTGTGACCACCACAAGGCAGGATCGCCGTATTGTGCACCAAGGATATCCTAAGCCCTTCACATATGCGCCTACCATCCGAAAACAAGTAACAATCTGTGTCATCCCGCACCATTGGTCGGAGACTAGAAGCGATCGGACTAGGGAATTACCGTCCCAAGCGTAGGCTGCTGCTAACACCACAATACAAACGGTTGTATTTGGAGAGGTGTCATGACCGTGTTCAGTGATGAGTCGCGGTTCTGCACTACCCCACACTACCCTCTTCTGCGAGTATGGCGGCGACCTTGGGAGAGCTACCATTCTCCCAATGTTTTGGTGAGAGACTGCGGTGTTACTCCTGGCATTATGGTTTGGGGAGCCATCGGGTATGACCTCAGGTCACGGCTGGTGGTGATTGAGGGAACTCTGACGGCACAACGGCACGTGACGGATATCCTGCGCCCGCATGTGTTACCTCTCATGTGACAGTATCGTGGTGCCATTCTTCAACAGGAGAATGCTCGTCCACACAAGGTACGTGTCTCTATGAACTGTCTGCCTGATGTTGGGGTTCTCCTCAGATCTGTCCCCGATAGAACATGTGTGGGACCAGCTCGGACATCAAATCTGTCCCAGTGCCAGTATCCAGGATATCAAGGACCAGTTACAAAAGTTGTGGGACAGCTTATCTGAGGAGAGCATACAACGGCTTTATGACCAACCGAATCAGTGCATGTATGCATCCAGGCCAGAGAGGTTGCAACGTCATAATGATAAGTGGGCAATAGACTCAGTTGAATCCATTTTGTAATCTCTGAAATTACATAACATGCTCTCTCAGTACGTGAAATTTCATTTCGTTACCAGCTCCCATTCTGTGTGCTTCAATAGTTTTGCCAGGCAAGGAAAGGAGTAAGACAGGGATCTTCCTGATCACCATTTCTATTTAATCTGTACATTGAAGAGGCCATGAAAATGTTTAAATCCAAAACACCTGGCATTAAAATAAATGGAACAACTGTACACTGTATTAGATTTACCGACGATATTGCACTTCTGGCTGACAATGAGAAGAACATGCAGAAAATGCTCAACAAATTAACATCCATCTTAAAAGATTAATGTAAATAAAACTAATGTTATGGTTGTAAGCAAATCTAAAATGAAGCCAGAGGCACAGCTCAGAATTGGAAATATTTTATTAAAACAGGTGCACAAGATCTGCTACTTAGGATCAGTTATTACCGATGACAACAGATGCACTGTGGAAATAAAAAGAAGGATTTCCCTATGTAAGAAAGGAGAAGAAGCAGCTCTTAACTAATAAATCCTTAAATACTGAACAAAAGAAATTATTTATCAAAACGTTCATTTGGAGTGTGCTGTTATACGGCTGTGAAGGATGGACTCTCTTGAAGGAGGACGTGAAACGACTAGAGGCAGTGGAAATGTGACTATGGAGGAAGATGACAAGAACTAGCTGGATTGAGAAGAAAGCTAATGAAGCAGTGCTTAGAGAAATAAACTCCCAGAGACATTTAATAACAACGATAAAAAGGAGAAAAGCGTCACTTTTCGGTCACATTCTCCAGCTAATATCTTCATAAAGAACTTGTTCGAAGGCAAGGTGATGGGAAAGAAAGGCAGAGGGAAACCACGGAAGAAGATCATTGAAGAGGTAGTTGAGATGATGGGATGCCAAGGTTATGGAGAGATGAAAAGGATCGCAGAGAGAAGAGATCGATGGTTGCAGCGACAAGGTGAAGCCTTTAGATAATGATGATGATGTATTTATGCGAAAGCATTTCAAGTAAGGAAAGGGTGTATTCTGCCCGAAGGCAGGTCCGAACCTCCACAGAGGTGTACCTGAGCCGGAGTTTACGTACGGTAGGGTGGCCAGTTCCTTTCCGCTCCTCCATTCCCTGAACCCCCACCAACAACACGTGGCAACCCAATCAAATATTGACCACGCCCAATGTTGCTTAACTTCGGTGATCTCACGGGATCCGGTGTTTCAACAGGGCTGAGGTCATTGTCCTTCCAAAGCCTATTTAGTTGTTGCTTTTAATGATCATGAAAAGTGAAAACACTTGTTCACATCAATACCAATTTGAGAATTTGCAGTAAAATCTTTCTATAAGATTGCAGGAAACTCCTTTTCCACCGCTAGCAGCAAATCCACGTGTCGAATCATTATCAACATTGTTCTTGTTGTTGGCTGTTGTCACCCGACAAAATTGAATTATCTCTGCCATAGTATTCATCCAGTAGACTTCCGCAGCTACGAAAATAGTTCACAAAACGAATACCGTCGTGGTCGGAAGGGAATAAGTTGACGAAGGAAGTCAGATATGAAAAAAGAGAATTGAATTGAATTGAATTGAATTGAATTGAATTGAATTGAATTGAATTGAATTGAATTGAATTGAATTGAATTGAATTGAATTGAATTGAATTGAATTGAATTGAATTTATTGATCATGGTTTACATGCCACTGAGGCTGAAAAGCCCCTTTATGTAGCGTCTTCTTATAATACAATACAGATTTATGATCACAGTAACTACATTTTTATAATATTAAAGTATTAAACTAAACATGAAACATTAAAAAAATGAAAATACAGATACCAAATCCAGTAAGGCTAAGACATACATTATGTAATAAGTAAGAAAGTAAAGCATTAAGCCCTTCTGTTATTTTGGACTACATGGATTTAAAGAATATAAAGGTAAGGCAGAGAAACAATTTTCTTCGAAATATACATATTTCTGATTGTTCGACACAAGAATGCCTGACAGAGACAGAGAGAGAGAGAGAGAGAGAACCTTGGTAAAAGTCGAATGAATACTATAACAAGCCAGGGCTCCATGGTAGCCAACTCATGTTTCCTTCTAAGTCACTTCTTACCAGGGAATATGGGGGTGTATTCCATGAAGCTAATCACAGAAGGATTCAAATTTATAAATCATCGTCTTGGCTTCCTCTACGTTCCATTATTCTCTTAAGTAACCTATCCTCCACCTTTTGCCTCATATGACCCCACCACCCAAACCGGTTTATACGTCCAGATTCATCCATCGACTTCATTCCTAACAGCTTTTCTCTCCTCATTTCGAGAGCTCTCCTGCCATTTTTCCCAACTGTATGAGCCAGCAATCATTCTCACTAATTTTTTCCCTGTTACTTCTAATGCATAAAATAGCCTGCGTCTATCAACCTTTCACAATACGCAGCCCTATTACATATAGTTTAAAGATCTAAACAAGTGCGTTACTTAATAAAAGTATTGTTCAGAAAAATGTGAGAAAACGTGGTAATAAAAAAAATTGTAATTGCTTCACGCTTACCGGTATCCTTCATATGTGTAACCAGTGTATCTCACTTGTCCCGGTATCATCTTTATTCATACATGCTCATACACTTACTGTTTCCTTCCCTCGTAACTCTCTATCTCTCTTTTTCATTCTTTTCGCCAAGTCGCGAAGGGAAAAGGGGAATGGTAGGGGGTTGAAGGTTGACTGGAAGTTGTGCTAGGAGGGAAAAATAGCGCTCTGCCCAGCCTGTGATAGCAACAGTGGCAGTACGTCACTGTCAAGATGGTGGCAAGGTGCATGGTTGCCATATTTCACACCATTAGGAAGGAGGAACGCTCATGCTTTCAACGCCGTACAGGGGTCACCACAAATAACATTATACAGGATGGAAAAGAAAAGGGAGTATATATCAATTTTATTCTCAGGTTAAATCCTTCCTTTAACATCTTAGCTGTCACGAGGAGATTGGATATTCCTCCCTTGAAAGTATTTTACTTGCAAAGCGGAAGAGTTTGGCTAAATCGTTGTCATAGAAAACTAAAGACTGATGTTCTTGCTGTGTTTGCAAGGTAAATTTGAATTTTTTTCAAATGTAATGTTTCAATATTTCTCCCCTGATTAGGGACATGAAACACAGGAGAATCCGCATCTTAGAACGAAATAGAATCGCCAAATTCTACTCATATCTAGTTAACTTACCTTTTTCTATTAATTCCTATACAGAAGCCTCATAGTACCACAGTTTCGTAATTTCGGTTAAGTACTCTAAAGCAGATAAGCACAATTTCAGTTCTCTGGGATCATTGGAACAACGATATTTCCACCCAAATGCTTTCTTATAGAAGACTACCAAATGTACCCGTGCTTCGCTACGGTATTCTACATTGTATAAGGATATCGAAGTAAGTACTGTAAGTGCAGTAAATAACATTGTTTTTAAATTGCATGTCTCTTAGCGTTATCCGAGAAATAGCATGGGGAGGTCCCCATACGTTGTTTCTAATGTAAAATATGGGTTGCGGAGTTGTGATGATAACGGCAGGCTCACTTGCCTACTGCCATTCACAATCGAGTTGGAAAGTTTACATTATAATTGCAGGCCCCATTGCCTACTGCGCGCTCACAATCGATTTGGGGAGTTATCGTTACAATGGCAGGCCCCCTTTCCTACTTCCAAACAGATTACAGTTGAGGAGTTTTTATTATAATAGCAGTCAACCTCCTTACTAGCAGTCAATATTGAGTTGTGCAGTTATCATTATAATGACAGGCCCTTTTCCTGCTGCCAGCTAGCTTACTGCCAGTCACACAGAGCTGGTGAATTTCCATTAAAATAGCACGCCACCATGCCTAATGCTAGTCACATTTTAGATGGGTATATTTGTTTATTATGGTGGGCACCCTGACCTACAGCCAAACACAATTGGATAGGGGAGTCTTGAACAAAATTGCATGCTCCCTTGCCGTCTGCAAGTCAAATCGAGAAGTGAATTATGCATTACAATGGTAGGCCCTCCTTACTAATGCCAGTTACACAGGACTTGGAGAAGGAAACCATTCCAACTGCCAGTCAAAGTCGGTGCGGGGAGTACTGTTTACAATAGCAGACACACCCGATATTGATCGCTACAAATCGACATCACTGTATATAGATCGACAACAAAAGTATATGCATGTTTAAAATTTTGCAGACCTTTATTTGCAGATTAACTGCTGCTAAACTGTAAGTCATATCAACAAAGGATTGTACCATAAGACGCAGCATTTAGCGGCCTAAATGGCTAGTCCTATGATATTTTCTCGCATCTAATCTATTCATTGGTCAGATTGAGTTAGAAACGTTTAATAGGATGAAATTTTTGTAAGATTATGTCACATTGCATTACTTTTCGGATAACTATGTGACAAAGCATTTGGCTCACAAATGGGTACTGGGTGGGCCCATGTTCGTGTAGAGTTTGATGATTCTATCTTTCCTGTAAGTTATTGAAAATATGAATTTTGCATGTAAAAATTCCAAATTTAAATAGAGAAATAGAGACGAATCTAACGAATAAGGGATACAGATACGACAAAAAGTCATAAGACCAAGGTTGAATATCACTCCAAATTGAACGGAGATTGTGCCATCTGTTATGTAATAGGACTTCACGTTTATCCCATGAAATTCCTCGAAACGAAGGTCTGCACCATCATTAAAATTGCCTCCATACTTCGATATTATTCCGGGATAAAAGGTGAAAATTTTAAAGTTCCTGGAATTTTTCCGTCCATTACAGGCTAAAACGTATATTTTTGCCAAATTTCAATTTTCTTGCTTGTCTGGCAGATTATGCCGCAATCTAAATTTTGGCTGAGGTGGGTAAAAATTAGGACATTCAGGAAACTACACCAAAATATGCAGATGGTCATTATTACCCCTCAAACGGGTAGCTGTACGAAAATTTCGCCAAAATAATCTGTGTACAGGCACACACAGTCCTTACGATTTTATTTATAAAGATAGATAAGGAATCTGTTCCACGTTAAACACCTTTTGGGCTATGTCCGCTGGACTTAACCTGCAAAACTGACCGTTTATGATATCTCATTTATTAATCCTGCTGTCGAAAAATGCACGTGACAAAAAAGGTTTTAGAATTGGATTTCCATTAAGGATTGTAAATTTCCATTAATTTTGGATGTCCATATTCTGATGGAGTGCAAAATCATGGTTTCGGTTTCGTATAAACCCCCAGTAAATTTAGGTGTTCATAAATAATATTGGCCCTAAGACCTAATCAAGGACAGGTGGATTCTAAATATCAAGTTTGGTAGAAATATATTCAGGAGTTTTCAAGTTATAATAACTCACACAATCAAAGACAAACAGATAAGCAGACACCAAAACTAATAAATATGCAGATGGTCATTATTACACCTGAAACGGATAATTGTACGGAAATTTCGCCAAAATAATCAATGTACAGGAACACGGTCGTTACGATTATATTTATATAGATGACAGATAACCATGGGCACGTTTGTAAGTGAAAAACTTTACTTCGAGATTTACTGCTCCTGCACGGTAGATCATGCCAACAAACGGTTTGCACCCTCAGGCGTCTCTTTCATCGCCCTACATGTTTAGTCTTAAACAAATTTTCTCGTGTCTTCCATATTTATGGGTTCGATTGAGTTACGATATTTGAATGGGGTGAAATTTGGGTACATATTTAACATTTTACATTATTTTTCACAAACTTATCTGGAAGCTAGAATCATGAAATTTGGGTTCGCACATATCCATTACTCGTGTCAATGTGCGTGCCAAATTCGATGACTTTAACTTTCCCATAAGTGTGTCAAACTAATTACCATACGTATAAAAAGCACAAAATTTACGAACAATCGAAATATACTGTACAGCAAAATCTACCCTAAAAGGGAGAGAGGGGGAGAGAGAGAGAGAGAGACGACAAAATGTCACAGGACCAAAGTTGTAGATCTCTCCAAATTGAACCGACGTTGTGTCATCCGTTTTGTGATAGGACTTACCGTTTAGCCGCGAAATACCTCCAAACGAAAGTCTGCACCGCCATTAAATTGGCTCCATATTTCGATATTCTTCGGCATGAAAAGTGAAAAATTTAAAGATCTTGGAAATTTTCCGTAGGTTACCGGCTAAAACGTATAATTTTGCTTAATTTCAGTTTACCAGCTCGTGTGTCAGATTGTGAGACAATCTTGATTTTAGGCGAGGGGAGTTAAATTTAGGACTTTCAGGAAACTATAGCTAAAAAATATGCAGATGGACATATTAACCCTTAAACGGAAAGCTGTACGAAAATTTCGCCAAAGTAGTCAATGCATAGACACACGATCGTTACGATTTGACTTATATAGATAGATAAGTAATCTGTTGCACCTATAACGCCTTTTGGGCTATGTCCGGTGGACTTAATCTGAGAAACCGACCTTTCATGATATCTCCCTTATTAATGCTCCTGTTCAATAAATGCACATGAGAAATAATTAGAATTGGATTTCCATCAAATTTGGTGGATTTCCAGTCAGGTTGGTCTTGTACTTTAGTATATGTTGTGGGAGATTAAATCACATTTTCGGTTCCCAATAAAATCCCAGTCTATTTCGGGAATTTGAAATGTTATTGACCTAAAACCTACCCTTGACAGGTGGATGCTAAATATAAAGTTTGATTCAAATATCTTTAGTAGTTTTCAAGTTTTAAGAAATACGCTTTACACGTTCCCGCTCTTGCGTTATGTCCTGGGGGACTTGTACCGAAAAACGGTCCGGTAGTGATATCTCCCATATTAATCCTGGTATGGAAATGATGAACATGAGAAAGAAAAGTTTATGAATTAATTTCCATTAAGGCAGGTAGATTTCCATTAAGTTTGGTTGTTTATGTTTTGAGGGAGTGCAAGATCATTTCGGTTTCGTATAAACCACCAGACAGCTCAGGGATTTAGAAACAATATATTCCCTATAACCTACCCAAGGACAGGTGGATTCTAAACATTAAGTTTGGTGGAAATATGTCCATTAGTTTTCAAGTTATAGAAGGTCCAGACAAACGGACAAACAGACTAACAGACGCCAAAGCTAAAAATTATGCAGATGGTCATTATTACACCTTAAACGGATAACTGTACGGAAATTGCACCAAAATAGTCAATGTACAGACACACGGTCGTAACGATTTTATTTATATAGATATTTCCATGTTTGTGGGACAGAGAACCTTGTTGAGTATGTTGCGGGACGGTCGCTACACCCCTTGAGTAAACTATGTAGCCTGTCTTGAGGTGGCACTTGCATCCCTACATATCCTGTTCAAATACTGTGGCCCTTCCATTAGAATCAATAATTCTATAGTAATGGCAATTTATGCACATAGATAACTAAGCGCAATTTACAAGATACGGTGGACACGAGCAGAGAATATTGCTCACATTCCTACTCTACGTAACATTCTTGGACTAGTGCTCCAAATTTCCCTTCATGTTTTCATAAAGGTCATAATCATTCAAAAAATTCTCAACGTAGAGTTCGTTCATTCTGAGGATGTACTATGTCATATGACATACGAGCAGCGTTATCGACAGCTGCATACTTGTACTCGGCAGTGGTAATAGTTACCATAAACTATTGTTAGGTATAACTTGAGAGTGTAAAAAATAAACCTGTTTATAAAGAGTGTTTGGAAGATAAGCACAAATATATTTTCGGCTTCATGTTGTTGTTAGAGCCCTGAATATATATGGTAGGACCCTGAATACCTATGACGTCAAAATAATCTCCTATTTCAAGAGTGAAAAATGTTTAAAATGTGATGTTTGTAGCTCAGG
Source organism: Anabrus simplex (assembly GCF_040414725.1). Lineage (NCBI taxonomy): Eukaryota > Metazoa > Arthropoda > Insecta > Orthoptera > Tettigoniidae > Anabrus > Anabrus simplex. The sequence goes on along the minus strand of NC_090265.1, from coordinate 476,996,932 downwards.
TAGTATTTAATGCTGAATGACTTAGGGTTTTTGTGACGTATATTACAATATTTTCTAAATTGAAAAAAGTTCGTTTCCTTTACCTAGAATATATTGTTGTATAATATCTGAAGCTGCAGTGCAATGAAGTACTTAGAATTGCTTCTTCTTCTTATTATTATTCTTTTGCTACCGCTTTGTCCCACACCTGTGGGGTTGGGGGTGCGAACTGCGTCGCACAGGTGGATTTGGCCTTGTTTTATGGCAGGATACCCTTCCTGACGCCAACCCTATATGGAGGGATGTAATCACTATTGCGTGTTTATGTGGTGGTTTGTAGTGTAGCATGCTGTCTGAATATGATGAGGAGAGTGTAGGGACAGACAAATAAACCCAATCCGTGAACCAGACGAATTAATCAGGAGCAATTAAAATCCCCAACCCAGCCAGGAATCGAACCCGGGACCCTCCAGTACGCCAGTACGCTGACCATTCAGCCAACGAGTCGGACAATGAAATATTTAGAATTGTTTCTCATATAGTATGCATGTAGATTACGTCCTGAGGCCGCTGTTAAATGATGTGTACAGGTGGAGTGTGGTGATAAACTTTGAATTGCTTCTTACACATCATCGTTGCGCCTGCGAGAACAGTTATGTGATAACAATTTTGGAGAAATGCTGACCCGCAGCACATGTATTATGAGAACGAGAATTCCTTGTCAATATTCGCATAATATTGAACCTTAGATGATATAACGTTACCGGCTAAAGATCTAAGCCAGAATATTTCATATAGCAGTTTTTGCAGGCGCAACGACTTTACGCATGTATACTGCCTGAAGCATGGTACGGCGGGTTGTATAAGCTGACGGGTAAACGCAGCTACCGCTTTTCAGGAGAGTTTAATCCTGATGTAAACAAATAGGCGGAGCACCTTGCCTATGCACGTGTACATTGACGTATTTGATTGGAGAAGCAACCTTCGCACTCACTCGACTGTATGTGAGCTCGAAGAAAAGTAGTACGTCGCATTAATTTTATTTTACACTGACTGACAGAGCAAATGCAACACCAAGAAGGAGTGGTTCGAAAGGGATGAAAGTTGGGGAAAAAACAGAGACGGCACGGACGAATAATTGATGTTTATTTCAAACCGATATGCAGGTTACACAATGCGCACGGCATCGACTCAGTAGGATGTAGGACCACCGCGAGCGGCGATGGACGCAGAAACACGTCGAGGTACAGAGTCAATAAGAGTGCGGATGGTGTCCTGAGGGATGGTTCTCCATTCTCTGTCAACCATTTGCCACAGTTGGTCGTCCGTACGATTCTGAGGCAGAGTTTGCAAACGGCGTCCAATGAGATCCCACACGTGTTCGATTGGTGAGAGATCCGGAGAGTACGCTGGCCACGGAAGCATCTGTACACCTCGTAGAGCCTGTTGAGAGATGCGAGCAGTGTGTGGGCGGGCATTATCCTGCTGAAACAGAGCATTGGGCAGCCCCTGAAGGTACGGGAGTGCCACCGGCCGCAGCACATGCTGCACGTAGCGGAGGGCATTTAACGTGCCTTGAATACGCACTAGAGGTGACGTGGAATCATACGCAATAGCGCCCCAAACCATGATGCCGCGTTGTCTAGCGGTAGGGCGCTCCACAGTTACTGCCGGATTTGACCTTTCTCCACGCCGACTCCACACTCGTCTGCGGTGACTATCACTGATAGAACAGAAGCGTGACTCATCGGAGAACACGACGTTCCGCCATTCCCTCATCCAAGTCGCTCTAGCCCGGCACCATGCCAGGCGTGCACGTCTATGCTGTGGAGTCAATGGTAGTCTTCTGAGCGGACGCCGGGAGTGCAGGCCTCCTTCAACCAATCGACGGGAAATTGTTCTGGTCGATATTGGAACAGCCAGGGTGTCTTGCACATGCTGAAGAATGGCGGTTGACGTGGCATGCGGGGCTGCCACCGCTTGGCGGTGGATGCGCCGATCCTCGCGTGCTGACGTCACTCGGGCTGCGCCTGGACCCCTCGCACGTGCCACATGTCCCTGCGCCAACCATCTTCGCCACAGGCGCTGCACCGTGGACACATCCCTATGGGTATCGGCTGCGATTTGACGAAGTGACCAACCTGCCCTTCTCAGCCCGATCACCATACCCCTCGTAAAGTCGTCTGTCTGCTGGAAATGCCTCCGTTGACGGCGGCCTGGCATTCTTAGCTATACACGTGTCCTGTGGCACACGACAACACGTTCTACAATGACTGTCGGCTGAGAAATCACGGTACGAAGTGGGCCATTCACCAACGCCGTGTCCCATTTATCGTTCGCTACGTGCGCAGCACAGCGGCGCATTTCACATCATGAGCATACCTCAGTGACGTCAGTCTACCCTGCAATTGGCATAAAGTTCTGACCACTCCTTCTTGGTGTTGCATTTGCTCTGTCAGTCAGTGTATTTTAGTTTATTACATTTGGAGAGTTTGGAAGAGTTCGTAAACAAATTAAAATATGGTTGTCATATATACCGGTATATATATGGTTTTGTTTTAATAAAATAGTGATTAAACAACGAGAAATGAAGGCAAAATATGTGGTGTAATACAAGAAGCCTTCTCGTAGTGAGGGCAAGTCCCACGCTGTACCGCGTGGAGATAAGGTGTTGCATCTTGCAGCAGTCAGCGTCAGTATTCAGAGTGAGAGAAATGGAGCAAGAGGTAGGACCATCGCGTGTAGTGAAGCACAAAAGAAGAAAACCGATCAGAAGTGACCATAGGCAGTGCATTGTGAATGTGTTCAATAAACTGAGTGAACTGAATCCAGGTTTAGTCGTTTATTCAGAAGTTCAGATCTTCGCACTGTTGTCTTATGCGATATATATGGTTCGCACTGTTGTCTTATGCGATACGCAGCTCTGTACGTCCGAACACGGGACGTTGACAGGGTGGAGGTCGGTACTACACGCTCAGCGAATCACAACTCTTTCTTTGGCGGAGGCATGGACATACCATCAGGATTAAACTCTCGTGAAAAGACATATACCTATTGTATATCACAAACATTGCACTCTACTGCACTTCAAGCTCCTTCCTCAGACAAATCATTGGCTATTTTTTTTTTAAATCGCATTTTTCAAACTGAGGACATTCATCCCTACCTGTCAGGTTATTTGTACTTGTCTCCCATGCACTCTGTATACTATTAGAAGTTCCATTTATTTATTTATTTATTTATTTATTTATTTATTTATTTATTTATTTATTTATTTATTTATTTATTTATTTATGCACTTTAGACACTGTTAGGCAAATAGTAATTGTCTATTAGAATAAAAGAGTAATCGTAGTAAAAATTATAAACACATCGTAAATAGGTATCCAGTACTAATAAAATAATAATAATGCCTGGCCCCATGGCTAAATGGTTAGCGTGCTGCCCTTTGGTACAAGGTGCTCCGGGCCCGATGCCCGACTGGGTCGATGATTTTAACCTTCACTGGATAATTCCGATGGCTCGGAGGCTGGGTATGTGCGCCGTCCTTATAACTACGATTTCCATCATAATTAGAGCCCCATTCTCACAGACGCTTAGGTCGCCTCTCAGGCGTCAATTCAAAAGACCTGCGCAAGGCCCCCGAAAGGCCACTCTCCATAAAATAAATGACGTTCAAGATTAATCCCTTATTTCTGATACTTGGTAAAAGTGAAAGTTCGTCTAAATAAGTCTGATAATAAAATATTACGCACAACATGTTCATGTCGTTTAATAGTTATAAACAAAACGCATTCTACAGGTGATGTTTTCCAAAAAACCGGTTAGGCATGTAAGTTATGAACAGTGCGGCTGCAGTCCGGTTTGAGCTGTGGCAGAGAGCGGTTCGCTATACTCTCATTCATTGCGTGTGACATTGGTGCGTTAATATTTTCCAGTAAAATACAGTAAAGTGACAATGGCAAGCAAAAGCATTAGGAGAAATACAATAAAATGTGCATTTACCGACAAGACCAATGAACCGGGGCCAGCAGAAATTTATGATTGGATTCAGCAAACCTTAAAACTTACAGTGGATCAACTGGAAGCCATTCAACTCGACAATCTGAGAACCGCTGTTTACATCAAGCTAACCAGTAAATTACTGATGGAGAAAATATTACTAACTACAAACGGAAAATCACAGGTAGGAAAATTTAATGGCTCCTTCTCTGATGTTGTGCAGATGTTGATAGTAAATTGGTCTGAATAGTGAAATGCTGAACGAGAAAATAATGTCATTTTTCACAAGTGTGGGAAAGTCAGGGAGATTAGAAATGAAATCAGGTCTTCAACTTACATCTATAATATTTACAGTGGTATCAGAGCTATGCTAATATGACTTAAAACTGCCATACCACCCATCGTGGCCATAGAGGTATATAAAGCGCAGGTAATAAATATATGGAGCGCAAACTAAATCTTACTTTTACTGCAACGCTATGGATCACTTTAGACAAGATTGCTCCCATACGGCGAGGTGAGAAGGACAACAAAACAGGGCCAAGATTACTCAGTGGTATAGTTGCGAACAAGGACCATCACACTGATTCATCCGCTGTATTAGAGATGGATACTATACCCACAAGAATACCTCACATGGACAAACCTCCCCCAGTACTAAGTCAGGCTGCAGAACAACACGCAGTTGATGAATCACTTACTCACTCCAATGCCTTATCGCCAACACAAGTCAGACAGGCAGCCTCACCGGACGACATATCCATACAGCAACAAATACAGCTATCACCACAAGACGAACACGAGCAATAACAAACATCTGATAGTAGTCAACACAAGAATGAAGGTCATGTCGGGACAAAACTTTCTCTAACACACAACCACGAACAGGAAATTGTAAACACACCTGTCAACACTGAAGCGGACAATACAATAAATGCTAGGCCACTAAAGAAACCAGGAGAGAGGGACATAAGTATTCAACGACTGAACAAGAGCGTTATTCAAGACACTACGACTAATAGCATGCAATGGCCCGATGAGATCGAAGCGGAAACCTCGAATCTTATGGAAATACAAGAGATGAGGTCAGGGAATCAAGACAACTTGAAGACAAATGAAACACCAACCCAAGAAGTTGCAATTTCGAAAAGCAAATCTAAAGTAAAAACACATAGAGCCTCGAGGGAGGAAACACAGAAGCCATACAACAACAGAGACCCGCGGCTACAGGGGAGTAGACTAGATGATAGAGTCCATCCCCCCATTCCGGTTGAATTTATTAGGAGAAGAAACATGTACATTTTCACGATTATGGTCTTAACATACACACTGATGACACTAAATATTAATTGTATTCAAACTGCAAGTAAACAGTCGCTTCTTAAACAGCTTATTTGTGACCAGGACGTGCATATAGTTATGTTGCAAGAAGTGGCAACCGAAGACCTTGCTCCCATTTCTGGATACGATAAAACTATTAATGTTAACGAGCACAAACGCGGTACAGCCATATACATTAAGTACAATATACCATACTCGGACACAGCACTCCTGCTAAATTCTCGAGGAATCAGCATACGTATTCGGGACTTAGTCATTGTAAACATCTATGCACCATCCGGCTCACAAGCAAGGACGTAAAGACGGCTGTTCTATACCACAGACATCCCTATTTACAGACATAGAGACAACATGATCCTTGGAGGTGATTTTAACGCAGTGTTATAACCCAAAGACCAAACAGGACAGTTCCAGGGATGTCCCGAGCTATCTGATTTAATAAAAGGGCTACGTCTAAAACAGGGCCTTTCAATCGCCCAAACTCTCACGGGTGCAAACAACGGCGCAGAGTTCCTGTGCACGGTGCATCGGTCCTGCTCGGCTCGGCTCGAATCAACGCTTCGTCTCTGGGTTACTCGGCTAAGCTCGGCTCAACTCGGCTCGGATTTGGAGCGCTACGAAGCAAGTGAGGAAGAGGGAGACAGGCGGAGCGAGCGAGGCAGGCATGGGGAAAGAGAGAGACAGCGCTATTGCTTCAAATCGAGGAGTGTGGGTCTGCACTCTGGTCAACCAAGCGACGTCGTCTTTTGCACCGTGCACGGTGCATTCACCAGGCGTATGCACCCTGAGAGGTCCTGGTGTAAAAGATAAATGGGAAGTGAAGCAACAAAGGTCAGCTGGATATACGTATTATTACCAAGGTGGAGCTTCTCGACTAGGTAGAATATATGTCAACGGGGGACTGAAGAACAAGTGAGGGAAACAGATGTCTGCCCAGTGGAATTTTAACCATTGTGCGTTTATCTGTAAGATCCGACAACCTGAGTGAGGACCAAGACGCGGACGAGGAATTTGGAGGTTAAATGAATCTATTTTGAAGAACATGGACTTAAAAGAAGGATTTTCGCATTTCGTCGCTGCCGGGACAAAACCTCCTATGTGAAATATTTTAGCTTAGAACTTTGGTCGGTAAGGTTCAGTCATCTAAGGTGCAATATTGTGTGAATATTGTCAAGGCATTCTCGCTCTTCATAATGTATGTGCTGCGGGTCAGTATGTCACCAAAAATATTATCACATAGGAGGTTTTGTCCCGGCAACGACGATTTCTTGTTGTAAATGCTTCTGTTAGTATATAAGCTCTCTCAATTTTTGAGATACAATTGTCTACAGCAGCTTTCTCTAGTCCGTTCTGTTGTACAATTTCACCGAGGTATTTGAAATTTTTAACCCCCTGAATCCGTCCAATTTCTGTTTCAAGGAAATGTGGTCCATTTTTGTCATTCATCATGAACTTGGTCTTCTCTTTCGAGATCCTAAGTCCCGTCTTGCTAGCGATCGTTTCTAAGAGGTTGATCTGTATAGCCGCTTCCTCTAGGTTTTCTGAATGTTTCGCAAAATCACCAGCTAAAGCCAAGCAGTTGACTTTGATTTCTTCCGATTTTTTCCTAAGCAGATCGGGATTTTCAAGTTCGGAATTCCAAATTCTCACAATCTTCTCCAGAACACAGTTGAATACCATTGGTAATAATCCATCTCCCTGTCGCACACCTGTCTTAATTTCAAATGACTGAGACAATTCTCCCATGAATTTCATCTTAGAATTTGTGCTTGTTAAGGTTTCTCGGATAATATTTGTCAGTTTGGTTTTGACCCCAAACTCTCTTATGATCTTATCTAGAATCTCTCTGTCCACCGAGTCAAAGGCTTTTTTGAAGTCAATGAAAGAAACAACTATATTTTTGCCGTTCAGCACTCTGTAGCGAATTATTGATTTCAAATTAAGGTTTTGCTCAGCACAGGAGTGGCTTTTCCGGAACCCATCCTGGTATTCTCCAAGTTGCTTTTCCAGAATTCCTTCAATTCTGTTCAGAATATTCTATAGAGATTCTTCAAGCGACTGAGAATAGCGACACGCCTCTGTAGTTGTTAACATCTTGTTTGTTCCCTTTATTATGGAGTGGGTGGATGAGCGCTGTTTTCTATTCATCTGGTAGCTTTTCTGTCTCCTCCCATATTTGTTGGAAAATATGGTGCAATTCCTCCAGGATTATTATTATTATTATTATTATTATTATTATTATTATTATTATTATTATTATTATTATTATTATTATTATTATTATTATTATTATTATTATTATTATGTCAAAATCCATGGCTAAATGGTTAGCGTGCTGGCATTTGGTCGTAAGGCCTGGGTTCGATTCCTGCCTGGGTCAGCGATTTTAATTTTAATTGGTTGATTTTGGTGGCTTGAGGGCCCTGTGTGTGTGTGTGTGTGTGTGTGTGTGTGTGTGTGTGTGTGTGTGTGTGTGTGTGTGTGTGTGTGTGTGTGTGTGTGTGTGTGTGTGTGTGTGTGTGTGTGTGCAGTTTTCAGCATTGGCACTCACCACAGCTAGAGTCCCATCCTTACAGACATACAGGTGGCCTATAGGTGAAAACTCGAAAAATGTGCACCAGACCTCTCTGAGGCCACACGCTTCTTCTTTTCTGCTTATTATTAATTAATTCCCAATTAGAAAGGGAAAAAGTATAGAGATATAATTCGAAATTGGGATCCACATAAATTTACAAACAAGAATGGCCAACGACTTGTTGAACTTTGCAGAGAGCATAACCTTATATCAAAATCAACATATTTCAAAAGGAAATCGAACAAGCTAAAAATTCGGAAGCATCCTGATTGGAGGAAAGGTAAATGGCAGCTAAACCATGTTTGTATGGATAAATTTTTCCACGGGGAAATTTATAATATAAAAGTATTAAGAGGAACAGATACTGGTTCTGATCAATACATTGTCAAAATTAAAGTTAAATTCACACCACTAAAGCAGAAGGATATCAAAACTAATAAAGTAAAGAGGAATTATGACCCACACGAGTTAATAAAAAATGACAAATATAAGGAAATCACGCAAACAATAAAACTGAATGATGGCCTTGAAGAATTAATCCCCGTTCTCAAAAAACAAGCTGAAACTTTTTCTGCATTGAACCCTCGTAAGAAACATGCCTGGTGGACGACAGAATGTGATGAAATTCATAAAGTGGGACATCAGGCATGGTTGATGTTCCAAACCCATAAATCAGAAGAAAATGCTATCAACCTATCAAATATTAGAAAAATTAAGAGAGATTTTCATAAGGATATAATAAACCCCATTGAAGTTAATTATCATAACTCCAATTCTATTATAAAATGTTTGGAAGACAACTAAATAAATATTCTCCTCCTACATTAATATTGAAAGATGAAAATGGAAAAATGGCGCATAGCGGTAGTGAAAATGCTGATATTATGGCAAAAGCATTCAGTAAACGTTTGAACTGTGCAGAACCTAAGAAAATATTACAAATTAATACAAATACTCCAATAAAAACCAAATTTAATAATACAGACCCTCCAACATTTCAAGAATAATAGAAGCACTAAAATAACTTAAAAATTATAAGGCATGTGGAGAAGATCGGGGTTTTGTAAAGATGTGGAAATATTGAAGGAATGCGGTTCAGATTTACTTACACATGGCTTTAACAAAAATAAGGTTCACTGAACAGTTTTCCAGAACATTGGACAACTCCCTTAATACAGCCTCTTTATAAAAAAGGAGTTACGAGTAATCCGGATAATTATAGAGTGTTGTCTATCTTGGACTGCACATACAATATGTTTTCCAAGATCACCTAGAAAAAGAGGAGAGTACCAATGAGGCTTTAGACCCTGGAGAAGTTGTGCTGAACAAATCATCACTCTAAAATTAATAATGGCCTACTACAGAAAACAAAACAAGCCTATAGGAATAACATTTGTTGACTTTAAGAGGGCATATGATTACACACATAGTCCTTCAATGTTAAAAGATTTACGGAATTTTGGACTCCATCCTAAATTAATTAAACTGATTGAACTTACTTTAACTAATACCATATCAAAATTAAAGTTTAGAGGAGAGGTTCTGAACCATTTTTGATTAAAATAGATTAAGGAGACTGTTTATCAACTTTGCTATTTAATTGTGCACTAAAATTTATAATAAGGGAATGACAAAGTCCACCAAAGAGCATAAAGGTTGGAAGCTCCAAACAAAGTTTAAGTTTAAACTATTTAGGATTTACTGAACACCTTGCTCTGTTGTCAAACAATATTCAGGAAACTCGACACCAAATTAAATCTCTACAGGAAATAGCACAAAAATAGGTCTTACAATATCCTTTGAAAAACTGAGATCATCTAAACACATCCCCCACTGGTAAATAAAAAATAACAATTGATGGGCAATAATTCAAAATTATTGATAAATTTAAGTATTTAGGAGAAATCATAACTTATAATCTTAATGAGAATCCAGCTTAGCATAGCAGATTAATAAATTAAACAAAGCAAAATATATTACCAAGACTACATACAATAAAAAAAGCTTATCGATAGCAACAAAATTAAGACATTACAAAACAATCACACAGCCAGAAATAACTTATGCTAGTGAAAATATTTTTAAAACTACTGATACAGCTGAAACAGACAAAATACTTAAAGTAGAAAGAAGGAGAATTAGAACATGCATAAAAACAGTATCAAGTTAATGGACAATGGAGAATAGCATCAAATAAAACAGCATATAAAGAAATTGAACCAGTATTGAGCACGATTAGGTAAAAAGAAAAGTACATCATTCTTTGTACAACTTATCAGAACACCTGACACCAAAAGTAATAGAAGAATACTTGAAAAATTATGGAATAGCAAGACCAAGATTAAATGGAAATTAAGGAGGATATTAAAGAACTACAAATAACAATAGACGATCTCAAAAACAAAAGAGACAAAATTAAGATACTTCAAGACACACACACCAGGCTACATACCAAGATCAATAAAAGGTCTAATAGGAGGGTATTTTCAACAGAACAAAGGAATGCAGCATCTCTCAGAATAAAGAAAATATTGGGCTGATGGGAAATAAAGAAATCCTTTGTATAACTGAATATAGTGGTCCAATGCATACCATAAAATGTAAAATTAAATTAAATTAAATAAATTATTATTATTATTATTATTATTATTATTATTATTATTATTATTATTATTATTATTATTATTATTATTATTATTATTATTATTATTATTATTATTATTATTATTATTGTCATCTGTTAGCTTTGTAGAATTTTGCCTTTATTCAGGATTAAATTAAATTACATTTACAGGCTCGACTAAATTGACGTTAGAATATGCAGCCCATGAAATTGGTGACAAGAACTGTGTGATTCGTGAGATAATTTGTGTATCATCGGAACATAAACTGCATGTAGCACAGATGCAGTTACATTAACGTTCTTTACAATCACTAAATCTAACATAAGTTGATCTACGTCGTTTATTTTCTCCAGTGCATATTATAGAGAGCCTCGACGGTTCAGGCGGGAGCGTGCCGGTCTCTCACCGCTGGGCTCCGTGGTTCAAATTCCGGTCACTCCATGTGAGAATTGTGCTGGACAAAGTGGAAGCGGGAAAGGTTTTTCTCTGGGTACTCCGGTTTTCACTGTCATCTTTCACTCCAGCAATACTCTCCAATATAATTTCATTTCATTTGTCAATCATTAATCATTGTCTCAGAGGAATGCGACAGGCTTCGGCAGCCGGCAGAATTCCTATCCTCGCCGCTAGATGGGACTTCATTCATTCCATTCTTGACTCGATCGAATGACTGGAAACAGGCTGCGAATGTTCGTTTCCATATTACTAGAGTAATGATTGGCATTGCGATATTCGAGGTTTGGTTCTTTAGTAGCGGCAAAGTGTTTGTACGTACAATAGGAAACGAACCCAGTGACCATGACACACGTTAGGTCGTTATCGAACTAGCACCGGGAGTCTCTCATCCAGCGCCCCATGCATGTGATGTGCTCTCAAGAAGAGCATCATTATTATCATCCTTGAGCTGGCAGTCCTAAGGTGAGTAGCCACGGTGTTCTCGAAAGAAAAACACCGTATTTGGATAAAGATTTAATATGCGCGCGGCTGAACAGCGCGTTACGAAAAAAGCGGTGACGCACTTTGCTGAATAATGCTCGGATGCTCAGCGCATGTGGTGCAACCAGTGGCGATGTTATACGCCCGATGGGACTCTGCCATCCTCCATACATCCTGAATTTAAGATCCTATTATTTTGAATTTATTCAAATAATGAAGGGATCGCTTCGTAGCATCCGTTTCTGAACCGTTTCATACATTATTCATGTGGTAGACAGCTCCACTCGCACCATCCAGAGATTAAGTGCAGCGATAGGTATACTACGACTGCAATGGTTTCTTCGCGAAGTTGGCAACCATCGAGGGACTGTAGAAGTTTGAAGGGCGTATCTCTTGTATAGGTGGTACAAAATACACTGTAAGAATGTGAAATCCCATCACCAAGAAGAAATAATGCTAGATAAACGAAATTCGGAACGCGTGTTTGCACATCTGAAAAACGACGCCTATTCAAATTTGGGCGCTAGTTGACGAAGAGTGGTATTAGTAGCGCCACTATGACCTTACAAGACAACTTTGCTTTAAATACGCTCTAAATACCAACTTTAAATACTTCGAGAGCGTTAGTCATCGTCCGGTGTTGATGTTGTGAGTGAGGTATGCCTCAAATGCCTTGAAGGAGAAGAGGAAGCAGTATGAGCAGCTTCCTATGTTTGAACGAAGCCGTGTAATAAGGCTACAAGAAGGTGGATGTTCTTTCCGCGATATTACTGAAATACTTGGCAGGGACTTATCCACAGTGCATCGGTGTTGGCAGCAATGGTCATGGGAAAGCACTCTCTCAAAATGAACGGTGTCCGGCCACACACGGGCCATTACGGAGAGAGAAGACCACCGTATCCACCGCATCGCTGTGATGGATCCTACTGCATCTGCAGCAACCATGATAGCGTCAGTTGGCATCAGAATGATACGACGAAATGTAACAAATCGATTACTTGACGGACATCTCCGGGCCGTACATCCTTTAGCGTTCATGCCACTGACTCCGAATCACTGCCATCAGCGATTTCAGTAGTGTTAAGCAAGAGCTTATTGGAGGGCGGAGTAGAGATCTTTTTCTACCAGTGATGGCCATAGGTTAGTAAGAAGAAGGCCAGGTGAGCGCTAGGAACCAAGCTGTCTGTGGTGTCGACACACTGGACCTACACCGGAAATTATGGTCCGGGAAGTAATTTCCTTTTACAGCAGAAGCAGTCTCGTCGTTATGCCAACTACCTTGACAGCGGATCTGAACGTCAGACTGGTGACTGAACCGATTGTGCTGTCATTCATCCTCACCATTCAAGGATGTTTATTTATTTATTTTATTTATTTATTTATTTATTTATTTATTTATTTATTTATTTATTTATTTATTTATTTATTTATTTATTTATTTATTTATTTATTTATTTATTTATTTATTTATTTATTTCTAAAGAGCACCTGAGCCAAGGCTCATACTGGCGCAGTATAATTAATTACATTTGGCAACAGAGATGAGATTTTAGAACATCACCTTCTAGGACAAAAATAGAATACACTATACAATGAACTATAATATTAAGGTATCATACTGACTGAAACCAAATATGAACAGCAGTAATATAGTATACTAAATCGGTACTCTATAGGCTTGACATTTTTACTCTTAGAAAATTAACAAGCTTGGTTTTAAAAATTGGTAATTTGGTGGCTTCTCGAATATGCTCAGGAAGGCTATTGAAAAACTTTACAGAGTAATGCCATAAAGAATTAGTGCCATGCATAGTAGACTTTGATGATTTACAGTGAATTTTAGTAGATCATATTGAACTGTATGAATGTATATCAGAATTCAAGTTGCAAAGTGTGTTGGAATGAGCTTGTCCATTTTTCAATTTGTACAACATAATAGCTGAAGCGTTTATTACGAAGACCATCTACTGACAGCATGTTACTGGTAGACCTGTATGGTTGGTGTTAATGTGGGTAAGTTGAAGAGTATTTTCACTGCTCTTTTCTTAATGATACTGATATTTTCAAATTGTTCTTTACTGAAACATGCCCAGATATAATCATGTAATTCCGGTGGCTTTGAAATAGTGCATGATAAATACTATTCAACAGTCCACGAGATACTTTGTATTGTAATCGGCTGAACACACCAATAGCAGGAGTTATTGCATACAGGGATATGGATACAGGGCGAACAAGTAAATATGATTAGATTTGCATATGACATTGCCATAGTTGCAGACAGTGAACAACATTTCAAGCAAATAATATGAAAAATGGAGGAAATCATATGTAATGAATACAATATGAAAATAAGTAAGGCAAAGACGAAAGTTATGATCTGCGATTTTTAAAAAAGCAGACTCAAGTATGAAAATAATGGTGGGCTGTAAAACACTGGAAAATGTTAAAGAATTTAAATATGTCGGAAGCAAAGTTACCAAGGATGGAAGAAGCAAGAAGGAAATCAAAAGTAGGATTTTACAAGCCAAATTAGCATTTCACAAAAAGAAACGTTTATTCACCACACATTCCATTAATCTTAAAACAAGAAAAAGATTATTGAAAACGTATGTTTTGAGCATTTACCTTTATGGTTGCGAAACGTGGACAATTGGAAAAGAAAAAGGAGGTTAAATTCTTTTGAACAAAGGTGTTATAGAAGAATGTTAAGATTAACTGTCCAGAAAAAATAACTAATGCTGAAGTATTTAAGGTGGAGGAAAATTATACCTTACGGAAAAGTATCAAGAGGAGGAGGACTAGCATGATAGGACATATTTTGAGACACGACAGCCTGTTGAAAACTGTATTGGAGGCAAAAGATGTCGAGGAAGACCAGCTTTTAAGGAATGAAGAGGGCAGCAATGAATAGAGCCGACTGGAGAACTGCTGCAGGCCAATCCATGGATGGAATACTTAACAAGAGAAGACAGCAGTTAGTAATGTACCGTCATCTCGCTTGTCTTCTCGCGCATACCTGAACCTGTGACCTGGAAACTTTAATAAAATAAACATGTTACCTAGACAGTTGCGTAGCCTAAATTGCATTGCTCAAAATTAAAATTTGTTCTTAGGGATGGGATTTCATTTTCCGCCAGTGTAGTCGTTAATTTTGATGTACTAAACCTCGTAGCTCATTCATAGGTAGACCTGTCTGTGTCGGTGCGACGTAAAGCAACTGGCAAAAAAAAAAAAATCATTCATAGGTATCAAGTTTCAGCAAATTAGAAAGTGAAACGTCGCATATCTATAACCGCTCGTCAGTGAAACGGCTGCATTACTTAATGTGAAGGTCAGTTGATGATGGGCAGACAGTGGACGTGTGCGATAGCAGAATAGGAACGTCAGTAACTTCGGAAGAGGTCGCATTATCAGCAAGGGTGGCTGCTACGCATCCGAAAGTGGTATTGCGTAGTATACATTGCGCATGGTATCTGTTGTAGCAGTAAACAATGGGGAGTTATACGAGGAAGGAACCATCACACGAAGAGACGGATCTTGTCGTCCGAATCAGTCTACTCCGAGGAAAAATCGTTATCTCAGGAAGATGACTTTGACCTAGCATTTTACTATGTCCTGAATCGTAGGAAATATTCTCAAAGATTGCCAAATGGAATGACTCAACAACAGGTGATAATAATCACCAATACGTTATCCTAGAGGTATAGTGTTATACAGCTGAAAATTACTGCCTATCACAAGAATGCCAGTCTCTGTTTCCATACCCTGATTGTTACCTCCATGTGTGAGGAAAGGAATTCTCTGATCCTCTACTCACCGGGCGAGTTGGCCGTGCGCGTAGAGGCGCGCGGCTGTGAGCTTGCATCCGGGAGATAGTAGGTTCGAATCCCACTATCGGCAGCCCTGAAGATGGTTTTCCGTGGTTTCCCATTTTCACACCAGGCAAATGCTGGGGCTGTACCTTAATTAAGGCCACGGCCGCTTCCTTCCAACTCCTAGGCCTTTACTATCCCATCGTCGCCATAAGACCTATCTGTGTCGGTGCGACGTAAAGCCCCTAGCAAAAAAAAAAAAAATGATCCTCTACTCAGTGTTAAACAGCACAGATGATGCCGCCAGGACAGTAGCGTTGGTAGAAGATGGCCGCAACATGCGTTATGTGGCTGAGTTTTTGCACTATATTCCATTAACAATGTCACGTAACATGCAGAAGTATCGTGAAATGGATTCTTATTCTCGCAAGCCAGGATCTGGTAGGTCAACTTCCGCAAGGGATGACCCGTTCCATCGCCTTCAAATTCTGCGAGACTGGCACAGTACTGCGGTTCAAGCCAGAAGTCGTCTTGAACTGGTAAGAGGTGTGAATGCCAGTGAGTGGACAATGGGGAGGACGCTGAACTTTACTCCAGAAGGCCTACTAGTGACCCTGATCTGACGCGTCATTTACGTCTCACGAGAGACAATCTGAACTGGGTTGATGAACATCGGGGAACAGTTCTCTTCATGGATGAATATTGGTTTAGTCTCAGATCCCTACATGGACGAGAAAGGGTGTGGGCCAGACGTAGAGCAATGTATTCCCCATACAACTTTTGTTCACGAATCGCTGTTCTGTAATGGTTTGGGCAGGCATCTCCTTGGCTGCCTGAACAGAGCTTGTCTGTGTGGAAAGTGGGTCACTACATTAAAGAACACCTGGAAGAACATATTCTTTCTTTTGCACCATTCAGTGATGAAGATTTTCTGCTAATGCAGGACAATGCGTGCCCTAATGTTAAAGATGTATCCTTCAGTACCTTGATGATTCAACTGATTCAATGGCCTGCACACAGTCCGAATCTCAACCCACTTGAGCATCTATGGGACATAGGGCGTACTCATAGTCCAGTGACTATGCAGGAACTACGGAAAGTGCTTGAAGAAGAATGCGAGCTCATTCCTCAAGACGACATTGCGACACTCATCAGGCATATGCCTCGCAGGCTCGAAGATGTGATTTGTGCCAGAAATGGCAACATGTGTTTCAATACACGCAAAGGTTAGAGATTGATTTTAATCAAGCAAATCACTTTCTTTAAAAAATCTGGAGTGCTTTTGGCTTTCCCTTTTTCTCTCATCGGTATAGATGGTTGGTGAAATCCAATCGCAGGCTTCCGTCAACGTAATGTTCTAACAGATTTTTTTTATTATTTCTCGAGGATAGTGTCTCTAAAACCAAGTGTTAGTGTCAGTGCTTAAAGAGCTACAGTATCAAAGTGGTATGCCGTGTGTTGATGGTGAGAGCCGGCGTTTTGTGTTAATACACGGAAACAGTGAAGGGAAATATAATTTATATATGCATTATAACTATTGATCATTGGGCTCACTAAAAATCGTGGTACAGTCTTCCTTGTCGTTTCTCACTAGGGTTATTGAATATACGTAGGGAGTCTTCAGGCAGTTGTAAATATTTATTTAGCGTGTTGCCATTTTATATTTATTGTGTGTTGATGAAGTGCTAACGTACAGATCAGGATTAGATCAGAATATAGATGCTTTATTTGCAATTAGTGGAGAAGTTATTGGAGAGGAAGGCTGCAGTTCCTACCTGTTTGATCGTTTTCAGAGGGTTAGGTAAGACCCAGACCAGATGTACCAGTACTCAGTTTATGTACACACCCTGGGAGAGAGAATTATCGTGTTCTGTCAAAATTCGAGGGATCCATTCAGGTCAACTCTGGCGTCCAAATTCCGGACACTTCTGTTAATTATTTCATTTATCTTATCCATTTGTATTTATTAAGTATTACAAATGGCATCCAACAGTGGGGCAATGGCTATTCATGGTTATTAGTATATTACAAATGGCGCGCATGAATTAGGCGTTTGTTATTGCCTTATTATTATTATTATTATTATTATTATTATTATTATTATTATTATTATTATTATTATTATATTACACCCAGTATTAATTTCTTTCCACCTTGATCACCATCTCAGTCCATTCCTTCCTGAATTCGACAATCCACTGGGCTCCCGTCTTTTCTTCCGCCCTTCCCCTTGTTCCCCATACTCTTTTGGTCATTCTGCCCATGTCTATCCTGATTACATGTCCGCGATGGCCTTGTCGTTGTCTTCGAAGAGACCTTGAAATCACCTTGCTTCTTGGGACATGGAGAGTGTTCGATTTTGGTTGTCACCGCGTTTGCACAGTGTGTTGAATCCCACAGGTAGCAGTCCCCTATGCTAAAATATCGTTCTACATCTCGGGACCCCATTCTCTCAGTTCATTCATTGATCTCCATGCTGGGTAAGGCAGGTCACTCCAACTCAGCGTGACAGTGCTAGGGACCCCTAACGCTGCCCCGTGTCTGCCCACGACTGTAGCTGTGGTGATGTAAGGATGCACGCACATGGCTGATAACCTTGCTTTTTAGCCATTAATACAAAGCATTTTAATTATTTAAATTTCGTTTGCAAGGCAAGAATGTGCTGAGTTGGGGTATGTGAAGCCGGCCCCGTGGTGTAGGGGTAGCGTGCCTGCCTCTTACCCGGAGGCCCCGGGTTCGATTCCCGGCCAGGTCAGGAATTTTTACCTAGACCTGAGGGCTGGTTTGAGGTCCAATCAGCCTACGTGATTAGAATTGAGGACCTATCTGACGGTGAGATGGCGACCCCGGTCTAGAAAGCCAAGAATAACGGCCGAGAGGATTCGTCGTGCTGACCACACGACAACTCGTAATCTGCAGGCCTTCGGGCTGAGCAGCGGTCGCTTGGTAGGCCAAGGCCCTTCAACGGCTGTAGTGCGATGGGGTTTGGTTTGGTTTGGTGGTATGTGGGGCAGAATTCGTGCTTTTAAGATGGGACTTCTACTTTATAGTTCGAAAAACAATCACAGGAGGAAATGTATGAAAATTTCCATCTTTCAACCATGTAACTTGTCGACATATCTGATTGTAACATAGAATATACGTTGAATCCCAGTGGCGTAGGAAAAGGGGGAAAAGGGGGATATATCTGTAAATTGTATTTAAGTGAACCACTGCACATTAAAAATGTGCTGTATTATTATTATTATTATTGTTATTATTATTATTATTATTATTTTTAATCATATACCTCACTCAAGGAAACGTCGTATGTACGCCACTGGTGAAGCCGTTAAACAAGTCTGTAATGGTATAGAAATATCGAAATGTTGCCGAAATTAAGATTTTTATGACACCCTTTTCCATACGTCTTGAGCAGGCTCCATTCAAATTTCAAAGTGAATATTAAGACTTCAATGCAACACGGTTTTGAAAGATAGGTATTACAATATTCCAGGTGGCCTCTTCAATTTTATAAGAACTTAGACCAAAAAGTAATGTCCGCGTATACCCCCAGTGGTTTTGAAAATGTGTTTGACTCTCCATTCCTGTAGGAACGCATATTCTCAGTTATGAATTTGAACAGGAGTAAAATTAGGTCATAAATCATAACTGCTGTCCGATGCTGCGTTGGAACCAGCTAGGTTCTGCTGAACCAATTTTTCCTGATATGACTTTATTGGTGAAATAATAAATGGCAGGTGTCGTACAAAATGCACGGACAGTTTTATTTTGTTGTATTATTTTTAAAAACGGATTTTTTAAATTCTTGGAAATTTGGATTATTTGTGTGCCTCATGAAATGTGACCTCAATTCCCTCTGTCACTTTCCCACTCACTAACTCTCTCCCTCATTCGGAGTTCACTGACAGCCCTGGGTCACGCACTGGGGTTTCCCACTTGGAGTGACGTGAAGTGAGGGACGTCTTTCATAGGAGCAAGTTCTTCGTCGACGTCGAACTGGACGTCTGTAGTTCCATGCTTCCATATGGCTGGTTTCTTAGCAGTTTTGGAAATCTTGTGACCTTGAAAGAAGATTCTACCCTAACGAATGAAATTAAAATCCCATTTTTTGAGGGTAGAGATTTCACTTTAAAAATCCATCGTGTCTGGAAGGGCATACCAAAATTAATCCTCATTCAAAACCAAATATAAATACTGGTAGCCCTGAAGAGCGTAGAAAAGTAGAAGAACCTTGTGATACATAATATCAACAAACAAAACCAAATAATAACTTCCTTTCTACCAGTTAACGTTATTAACAGACACCAGAGTGGTGGAAGTCTCCTCGAAGAAGTTCTTTAAAATTCTGAAACCCAACGACACAGATTGTCAAGATCAATTATTATTCTCCTTCACTGAAACTATATTTGAGTAAAGAATTACTTTTTGATGTACTGTAGATACTTCTTGGAATACATTCTATCATTAATTCTGTTTTTTGATACAAATGAGAACACGTCGAACTTACTCGTAACCTGCTGCATCCCAGGTTCAAATGTGAAATTAGTGCTTGATAAAGCCGAGGTGAGACAGGCGATTGCTTCTGTCAATGCCATACCAGTAAAGCTTCATAATCATCCATCGCTGTGCGGGTGTAGTACAGGCCTTGCCAGTCAGCAATTCCTTATACTCGTGTGCTAGATAGGATTTTCAAAATTCACCCACCATTTTTTCCAGGAATATTGTTTCCTCATTAAATCGTTGAAAGTGTCGTATTTTATTCAAGACTCAGAAAAAATACTATTACTCAGTTACAACAATCTTAAGATTGCGTTTAGACCAAAATATGGCTACATCCAGTGCATTCTGTATGGCTTGAAGTGTTCTGTGCAGGAAGATGGACACAGTGGGTACTGAAAGCATGCGCTTGATAGTTTGGGTTGTTCCACATTCACAGTTGATCATGTATAATTTGGTATAACTCTACCTCGCCAAGATCAACTTGGACCTACCCACTTCTGACCTCAACCTGTTCAAACGTTTGAACTCTAATCACGACTCTAATTTTGACTTCTAACCTTCAAGGCAGTAACCTAGAATTTTCAGCTGGGACTTTTAGTTGTGTATTTGTTTCAAAGAAAAGGGTGTCTTAATAAGTTTACATTTCCAAATACTGAGGGTAATTCATTTCTCCTTTGCAGAACTTAAATTACATCCTGTAAATGATGACCGTTTTAGACGAGTTGAGCGTCTATTTAGTCCCTGTACCTGCCAATCAATATTTACTCTCCATGGACGGCAATGAAAATGGATTTACCATGTTCTTCCTCAGGAGTTGCTACTTCTACCTCTACAATTTCAGTGACTGAAAGTTCACAGCGTAGAGATCAATATCTTCCTTCGTCCAAAATCCATCTAGTGCCAACACAGTGTTACAGTGTTATCATGCATATTCCAGCGGGTCTTTCTATATGTGGCTGTACATCACCGAATGTAAACAGAGACTAACTGGAGACGGGCAGCCACCAACCCTTGTTGCTGCTCCTTCGTATGGAACAAGCTGTTTTTAAAAAAGAGAGATCCAGTATAAATTTTCGTTCGAACGGAGTGCTGGCCTCCCTACCCCACCTCTCCCTATCCCTCCCACCCTGTTTTCAATTAGGGTGACGGGAGAGCGAAGTTACATTCATTCAACCTCCTTATAACCCTGACGCCGTCGCTGCTGCCGGATGGTATTGCAGTTCCGGAACGAACACGAAATTCCGGGGATTTTAGGAGAATAGAGAGAGATAGAGAGAGAGGCTGCGAATGTGAGAGAAAGAGAAAGTTAAAGGAAGGGTTTCCAGTAGAGAAAGGGGTACGGCAGAGAGAGAGAAAGAGTATATATGAGAATCTGGCAGAGAGAGACGGACAGAAAAGGAAGGAGAGGAAAGTTGCCATACCATTTTTGTATGTATTTCCCTTCCTTGTCTATCTGGCGCGCTGTTCGCTCTGGCTCCGGGTTTGGTTGGAATTCCGGGGCACACACACACACATATCACGAACGTAGAGAGGAGAGGGAAGAGCTCAGCAGAGAGAGGCTTGAGGCATGTGGTCGCAACGTTGGGGGTTATTGATTGGATGGTTTCAAGCCAGCCTCCCTGCCTGCCTGTCCCTGGTAGCAAGGCCACTCGCCAGGCAGCTTCCTCCGCCTCTCTACACGCTAGTCGCCCTTAAAAAAATATTTAAACGAGACATTTAAAACACTAAAAGCATCAACATCTTGTTTAGAATTTAGTAAAACTTGTCCATAGCTCAGGATCGAACCACTGAACGTTACTCTCTGAGTCGCATTAACGGTTGAATCTGAATTGATGGAAAATTTGAATCTGTAATTTAAAGCTTAAACTGCAGCATCATCTCCCCACAAGGAACTAGAAGAAATCATTGAAGACAAAAAAAAAATTTAAAACTGTAGTATACAAACTTAAATTTGAAGAGAAACTTAGCGGAAAATATACAAAACGGACAGAATGCAAAAGAAGAAAGTTAACGAATGAAGATACTGTATATTGGGAAGAAAAGAAGAAACCTTGTGCTAAAGTGTTCGAACGCACTCCTAAGCTGTGCATAACTAATAATAATAATAATAATAATAATAATAATAATAATAATAATAATAATAATAATAATAATAATAATAATAATAATAATAATAATAATAATAATAATAGCCTATGTGAGCAATCGAGGTGCCCCCGAGCTATATCTGACATTGTTTGTACTTACTTATGCTATGTTGTCTTACGTTTTTTCGTACAAACCTCCCTTAGTCGACTAGCGTTTTCTTCTGACACTAACTGTATTAGGTTCCTGGGACCTAACAAGTTATTTCATTTTCATTACTTTCATGGAACTTTTCTTTGCTTTGCCGATATGCCCATTTTTCGAGTTACTTGGCTTCGTGGTTCTAGTCAAAATAACTGAGAGCTTGAATTCGGGAGATGGTGGGTTCTAACTGCACTGTCGAGTATCCTGAAGATGGTTTCCCGTGATTTTCCAGTTTTATACCAGGCAATTGCTGAGACTTAATTAAGGTCACGGTCGTTTCCTTCCCAGTCCTAACACTATCCCATCTCATCGTCACAATAAAACCTTCTTATATCGGTACGGCGTAAAACGAAAAGCAAAAAAAAATATTTTTCGAAGGGCCAGGATTATTCCGCAGACTTTATAGTCTCAGCCACACAATATAACAATAAAATAAATAAATAAATAAATAAATAAATAAATAAATAAATAAATAAATAAATAAATAAATAAATAAATAAATAAATAAATAAATAAATATTGTAACGAAATTATCGATCATTTTATCGAGTTGTATAGTTTTCTACAGCTACAGCGTTATTATTATTATTATTATTATTATTATTATTATTATTATTATTATTATTATTATTATTATTATTATTATTATTATTATTCACAACATCCTCCGTACAGGCACAGCATGGTATCTGAAAACGGATCTTAAATACCTGTCATCCCGAAACAGTATTCCTACAAGAACAGAAACCTCTTCCCTATTGAACTTCCCAATTTACCGCACAAGTCACGGCAATTAATTCATACCTGCAACCATACGCTCCTGGAATTCTCTTCCGGCTTTAACTACGGACCTACACAGTAGAAAATACATTTTAAAAGTGATGTTGTAAATGGTACATATACTTAAAAGATGAATATCCCGGTAAAGTGTACATTTTTTTATAGTAACTGTCAGAAATTTATCTTTAATTTATATGGACTTATTGTTCAAGTTTAACTTATTTTTTTACAATTTGTTTTACGTCGCACCGATACGGTTAGGTCTTATGTCAATGATGGGATAGAAAGGGAAATAAGGGACCGTGGCCTTAATTAAGATACAACCTCATGATTTGCCTGATGTGAAAATGGGGAAACCACGGAGAACCATCTTCAGGGCTGCAGACAGTGGGGTGGGAACCCGCCATTTCCTGAATGCAATCTGATAGCTACGTGACCTAAACCGCGCAGCCACTTGCTTGGTTCATTTATGTTTAATTACTATACATAATTAGGAACCTTGAGACTCTTGTCTGTACAATGTAGCACATATAAGATGATTTGGCATACGAGCAGAGTTCATAGTCTGAGTCACGGAATACCAAATAAATAAATTAAATAAATAAATAAATAAATAAATAAATAAATAAATAAATAAATAAATAAATAAATAAATAAATAAATAATATTATATTATATTATATTATATTATATTATATTATATTATATTATATTATATTATATTATATTATATTATATTATATTATATTATATTATATTATATTATATTATATTATATTATATTATATTATATTGAAACATTAAAAGACTGTACTCCAATCTTAAATAACTTGTGGAAGTGAAACATTATTTAAACTAATGCAAAGGAATAACATAGACAAAGTTTTAAAGATAGAAAGAAGAATAGTAAGAACATGAATTAATAAGACGTACCAAAAAGAAGGAGAATGTCGTATCATCCCGAATGCAGCATATATATCAGGAAATAGGACCTATAACGGATTTCATAAGAAAGAAAATATCATTCTTTGGTCTTCTGCTGAGAATACCTCAAGACACGTTAATGTGCAGAATTTTGGAAAAGCTTTGGAAACGAAAACAACAACCTGTCTGGATAAAAGAAATAAAAGAAGACATGAAAGAATTAGACATAACACTGGAGGATTTAAAGAATAAATCAAACAAAGTAAATAAATTGAAGAATAGTAAAATTAGATTCCTAGCAAAATGTGATAAAGGAAAAACAACTAAAAGGGTACTTTCAGAAGAAGAACGACAACGAAGATCAGATAGAAAGGAAAAAACCATAAAACATCATAGAAGACCGGACAGAAATTGACTACAGTGGTCCAATGTGGCCGTAAAAGCACAATAATTATATTATATTATATTATATTATATTATATTATATTATATTATATTATATTATATTATATTATATTATATTATATTATATTATATTATATTATATTATATTATATTATATTATATTATCGTTCTTCTTTATTACTGAATGTGTATAAGCTGCGGAGAATTCATCTTTTCCCTGAAAGATAATGAAATATCCGATGAAATTTCTGGGAGACGATTGCTTCGCATTTCATCAAGCCATTGAACTGATACTGAAACTCACGATCTAGAGTGCAACGAGCAAGCAACTAACCAGCGACTACACGTAAATTAGTAGGTCCTAAAATTATACTCTCAGGATTATGAGTCGCATAAAAAGAAAATTGTATACTTGTTTTATCTACTTTATTTACCCTCGCCCTACACAACTTCACTTCATAAGTAGTTTTATCCCGCGTACTGGGTGTTTATTAATTAACAGTAATATTCAACACCCTGCCACCAGTTTCTACATCCTACATGTTTAGGTTCTGCGTTTTTGAACTGCTCTATACATATTACAACGAATTATTTCTCAAGAATGATTGAATGCTCCCAGTATTAACTAATTCAATTGCAGTAGACATGTTCATAAAGTTTAATTTTACAATTGCCTGTTTGTTACAAGTATGTGGTGGAAAATAAAAGATAGACTGGTTTGATGCAGCTCTCCATTCCACCCAGGGGCGTTAAATATGCGATAAGCGCCCGCCTGCCAAAATACAAATTCGAGCCCCCTAAATAAAATGTAAAATACTGTTAATAACAAATATGAATTTGATTTGAGTAGGTGAGAGTACTGCAATATATTTTCAATTTTATAAACGAAGGGTTTATTTTTTACCTTAAAGATTATTAACAAATATTGTTTAGTAGATTTTACTTGACTGCCTCCGTGGTTTAACGGCTTGAGCTCTTGAACTGCTAACCATGCACCACTTAGATGTTCGAACGTAACTTTAATTGGCTTCATTTTTTAGTAACTACTGAACTGTAGTGTGTAACCGATAAGAAAGTCTCGGTTATAAGAATTCATTCGAATACAAAAAAATAACAAAATTAAATAAAGTTTGAAAAATACCAAACCACACAACTGATAAGCCTAATTTATTATTAACTTCGCGCAGAGAGAGAGCTTGTTCGAAACTGAGTTGGCTGATTGCTTACAAATTCTTCTACGTCGCACCGACACAGATAGACCTTATGGCGACGATGGGATAGGAAAGGGACAGAAGTGGTAAGGAAGCGGCCGTGGCCTTAATTAAGATACAGGCCCAGCGTTTGACCAGTGTGGAAATGGGAAACCACGGAAACAATATTCAGGGCTGCCAGCAGTGGTGTTCAATCCCACTATCTCCTGGATGCAAGCTCACAGCTGCGTGCCCCTAACCGCACGGCCAACTCGCCCGGTGGCGATTGCTACTACACCAACTTCTTATTGGCAGTATATATTGTTGTCCAATAAATATGTGACAAGAGTGAAATGTTCAGCAAAATTTGTGCACAGTACGATCTCATGTGCACTACACATCAACAAAGTATCATTTTCGCGGTGTTGCGAGAGATAGCGAGGGCAAGCATTGTTAACAGCTGGGCTGTGTTACACTCAGTACAATAAACTATTGCTAGTTACAACCAAATGGTAATTCCTCAACGTACAATTTTTTAAAAAAATATCGACTGATTCTACAAAACCGCCCTGATTTCTGTGCAGAGAGACATTAGGCTAGATAGGCCTATACATTATTTTTATTTCCGAGGAGTAAGTAGGGCCCCTCAAAGCCCGGACCCGTCGGCGTTGCAGGCCCTGCAGGCCCCAACGTTAGGCCTCTAATTCCACCCTATCCCAGGCTAAACTTTTGCTTTCTACGTAACTTCTTCTGCCCTAATCTGTTTGTCATATTCATACCTTGGTCTACGCCTAATATTCTTACACCTCTCAAAAACCAACTGAACAAGTCCTGGGTGTCTTAAGATGTGTCCTATCATTTTATCTCTTCATTTAAATCGGTCTCCTCTCACCAATTCGATTCAGTATATCGTCGCTGCCGGGACCGAAACTCCTATGCGAAATATTTTAGCTTAGAACTTTGGCCGGTAAGGTTCTATCATCTAAGGTGCAATGAAAAAATGAAAACCTACCACCTGTTTTCCAGTCATTGACCGGGTCAGGGATGTAATGAATGAAGCATATATAGGCTATTATTACGATGGGGTCGCCACTACCAAAGTGATATATATTAATGACTGATAGATGCTACGAAATGAGAATGGAGAGTGTTGCCGGAATGAAAGATGACAGGGAA
Organism: Anabrus simplex; assembly: GCF_040414725.1. Taxonomy (NCBI): domain Eukaryota; kingdom Metazoa; phylum Arthropoda; class Insecta; order Orthoptera; family Tettigoniidae; genus Anabrus; species Anabrus simplex. The sequence goes on along the minus strand of NC_090265.1, from coordinate 476,970,393 downwards.
AACCGGAGTACCCGGAGAAAAAACTGTCCCGCCTCCGCTTTGCCCAGCACAAATCTCACATGGAGTGACCGGGGTTTGAACCACGGTATCCAGCGGTGAGAGGTCGGCGCGCTGCCGCCTGAGCCATGGAGGCTCCTAAGGTCCAATATTGTGTGAATATGGTCAAGGCATTTTCGATCTTCATAATGTATGTGCTGCGGGTCAGTATATCTCCAAAATATTACCACATAGGAGCTTTTTCCCCGGCAACGACGATATCTTCATGCGTGATTCGATCTACGCTTATCACCTTCAGCATACTTCTGTAACACCACATTTCGAAATATTCTACTCTCTATCATTCTTCTTTCTTCTTCTTTTCCTGGTGCTTTTCCCACACCTGTGGGGTCGCGGGTGCGAACTGCGTCGCACATGTGGATGTGGCCCTGTTTTACAACCGGATGCCCTTCCTGACGGCAACCCTCTATGGAGAAACGTAATCACTATTGCTTGTTTCTCTGGTCGTTGGCAGTGTGGTATGTTGTCTGAATATCATGCGGAGAGTGTTGGGACCGACATATACACTCAGTCCCCAAGCCAGAAGAATTAATCAGGAGCGATTAAAATCCCCGACACAACCGAGACCTTCTGAACCGAAGGCCAGTACGCTGACTATTCAGCCAACGAGTCGGACCTTCTATTCTCTATCATTCTGAGCTAGTTATGTCTTCATGTTTCACTTCCTTACAGTGACACGCTCCAGACGAAAGTCTTCAGAAACACATTTATAATTCCCATATCGATGTTCGAGTGAGCAAATATCTTTTCTCAAGAAAGACTTTCCTTGTTTGTACTAGTCTGCATTTTATGTCCTCCATACTTCTGCCATGGTTCTTTATTTTACTATCCGAGTAACAATATTCATCTACTTCCTTTAAGACTTCATTTCCTACTCTGATATTTCCTGCATCACATGACTTCGTTCGACTACGCTCCATTACTTTTGTTTTGGACTTATTTATTTTTATCTTGTATTCCTTCCCCAAGGCTCCTTCCATACCATTCAGCAATTTCTCCAGATCTTCTGCAGTCTCAGGTAAAATAACAATATCATCGGGAGTGGGGATACCAATTATATAATATCTTGATTTCTTTGGGTTATACATTATTGAAATTATTAATTGTGTTTATGCTGAACTGTATCTCGGGTATATGCACATCTACGATTGCCAACGCTGAATAATTTTACAAGCAAATATATTTATTAGAAATATGAACAGGGTAGTTTTTCGCCATTGACAGTCGGCTTAAAATTGGTAAACCATTCATCCTAAAACTACGGTAAGCTTTGGTAATTCGGAATCTTTTGGAATATATTGATATTAATCATAACTAAAAATTAATCAAAAGTATAAAGTACAGGAACAAAAGCAGTGAACGAATTAACTACAGAAACATACTGACATCAGAATGTAACAAATAAAACTGGCAAATCCGGAGAGGATCATTAAAATTTATATTCTAAAAACGTGATGATTGTTATAATAAGAATATAAATTAAAAAGAAGGAACCATATATTACAAACGAGAGGTTTTCACTAAAACATCTGTGATCTTACAATACTTGGCTATCGGAAAAAGGAGTGGTGGGGAGTGTATTTAGATTTGGAAAGACCCGACGGTTTACTTCCTTTCAACTCATTCTCATTTATAAACATTTCTAAGATTGAATTTCCCAGATGTTGAATGTCTGTATATAACTCTTTATCATCTATAGTCGGGCCAAAATTGGATCAGCGAATCAAAAATTAATCGAGTTATTCAAGAGGGGACAATCAAAGTACGGTTGACAATCAATTAATTCAGTGAAATGCTCAAACTCCTGTATGCACTAGCATCAATAGTTGAATCTGTCCCTCAGACATCATTAACGATGGCTGTCAACTTCATATACTAATAGTACTATAAAATTTTGAATGGATCGCCCTTTATTATGTCGTATGCTCTATGTAAACTTCGCCATTGGTAACAATGACTTAGAAATTATTACGGGTCCTATTTACTTACGCATTTATTCAAGTCTTTAAATATGGATCTACCACTGAAATATAAATCATTGGGCCTACGTAAAGTAAGTCACCCACCATTTACGGTTGAGAGCAATGAATTCACACAAACTAATTTTATCATCACACAAAATACAATAGATAGTTCGTGAGGGGATAACGTATTCTTCTAGAATTCCCAGTCTTCTTGCACATGTCCTTCATCCTTAATGTAGCGAATACTACTGCTACTACTACTACTACTTCTAATAATAATAATAATAATAATAATAATAATAATAATAATAATAATAATTTAATAATAATAATAATAATAATAATAATAATGATAATAATAATAATAATAATAATAATAATAATAATAATAATAATAATGGCGTCTGGAGAGGCCTAGTGCAGGTCTTACGAGCCCTATAAGCTACCTGTACGTCTGTGAGGACGGGGTCCTACCTAAGATGATTTGTCATGTTTAAAACGGTACGATCAACCAGCCCCGGCCAGAGTAATATACTAGTAGAGGTAGATTACTTAGATTCCAGGCCGGGACTCCTTGGACCAAAAGCCGCAATGCTAACTGTTTAGCCACGGATCACGACAGAATAGTGATTATGGAATTGTTCTGTAGATGGATATCCGAAATGCCATAGGTCATTTCAAGGTTAATTTAAGATTGTGTATTTAAGTATACAATTATCGTTTAACAGCATTTGTATAATTTGTATCTCAAAATGAGGAATAGTTAGAAAGAATGCTTAAATCGGTTCTTGTGAAATGCAAAGAGGTACTGCCGTACGCATGCAAGGATGCGTCACACGTAAAGGACTCATACAATTTTCTTAATCATACTCTGCTGATGTATAATATAAGCAATAATATGACGAACTAATTTCAACACAATTTCTGCAATGGTTTTGAAGTCCCTTCGGCGAGTGGACGGTAAAGGCTTCCACTATTCGTAACTTCGACACTTAATGTAATAGAGTGGCTAGCCACAACCATTATATTGCCATGGATGCCCTGGTAGAAGATTAGATTAACATTCTTAATCGTTTTGTTCTTCAAATTTTATTACATTTTATGTACTACCTCTTTTTTACATATAGGATATTAGTTTTAAGAGTTTTTCCTTTTATTATATCTGATTTATTTTATCTTTAGTCTCATCACTTATCATTCTTATATTGTTATTAATTTAATCTGAATTTAATCTAATTAGTGTAGAGTAATACAATGTAATATGTGTATATTTCAGTGCCTGGTTAGATGAAAGAGAAGTCAAGAAGTCCTTAATCTTGCCAGGTAAAATAAAACATTACCAAACTAAACCTCAGGGCCAGATATCAATACTGATGTGAAAGCTTCGTTTCTAAATTCATCAACTTAGTGATTAGCAATCGAACCGACGTATTTCCGAGTGAATGGGGTACGCCTTTACCAGCACGGTTAGGCAACTCGCATTATAAACTAATGACTGAGACAAAAATATAATACGATTAAAACATATTGCCATTACAGTACATACGTTAGAATGTCTCTATCTGGCGCATAAACTTAAGAGGAGGTGAAGATGATTGTTGATCCAGGAATCAAAATATCGGCATTATGAGTGTTTACTAACAATAACTACATCAGAACGAATTCCAAACTTCAAAGAATAAAGGTATCGACTAACAATTCAAAGGACAGTGAAAACTCCTAAGGTTTTACAAAATACCATCGGGGACTGAAAAGAGCAAGAGTTGACCAAGGAGGTCGCAAAGGATGAAAGAGAAGAGTTTGCCGAAGTAATATAAATATTTACGAGACTCATCTGAGTTCTGAAGTCGTCACTTCACGCTCACAAGCTGTGATCTCTTGGAGATACGCTTACACGTTAAGTCACTTCAGTTTCGTATATGTCCGTTGGAGAATTAAGGAGAAAGGTGATGATTAAGACGGATCTGTTACTAAGTGCTACGAGAAAACCATCGAAGATGAAAATACACTATTTCAAGAAGCGGTGTGGACATTTCTCGATTTTGGTTCTTAGACCACCGTGTTCTAGATACGCTTCTAAAAATACGAAAATTCTCATCATAGGAAAAAATGAAATGGCGTATAGCTTTTAGTGCCGGAAGTGTCCGAGGAAAGTTCGGCTCGCCAGAGGCAGGTCTTTTGATTAAACTCCCGTAGGAAACCTGCGCGTCGTGATGAGGATGAAATGATGATGAAGACGACACACACACCCAGCCCCCGTGCCAGCGAAATTAACCAATTATGATTAAAATTCCCAACCCTGCCGGGAATCGAACCCGGGACCCCTGTGACCAAAGGCCAGCACGCTATCCATTTAGCTATGGAGCCGGACATCATAGGATACAACATCAAAGTATTAATAGTTAACTAAATTCTAAGTTCATAAGGATATGTGTGTGTTGTTAGTAAAATACTTGAATAATATAAGTTTTAAAGTTTCTGCAATTGTTATAGATTTTGAGATCCATGTTCTTTCCCTCAGCGCACTGAAGGGATCCATCAGGATATTGAGACGCCACTTACATTCACCCTCTTGTAAACGCAATTAATGCGTCACCAGTCACGAATTTCCTTTTTGGTACAGCAATTATATGTATTTTAATTTACTTTGTTCACAACTGCTGTAGTTTAGCCTATTAAATTAGTCATTTCTTATAACCTTCAAGATAACTGTGGTCAGCTGTAATTTCAGGAAGATTAATGAATACTCGAAAGAGAACGCAGGGCTGTCGGCATTTTGTCTCACGTCAGTTATTTAACGTAGTGGAAACAGGGGAAATCAGATAGGACCGAACCCGCTGTCTTGAGAACAGAAGGACGTTGACTAACCGATTAGGTTACTGTGCTCAACAGTTAAGTAATTATGTTAGAGGTTATTGTATGAGAGCTAACTGTACAGCCTACTGCAAATGGAGCTGATTAGCTCTGCACTGGGTGGGTTTTTAAAAGTTCTTTTTGCTAGCACCTTCTGATCCAGTGAGGAAAGCAATGGCAAACTACCTCACTCCTCATCTTGCCTAGTACGCCTCATTTGGGCTCTGCCATTGGTTTTTGCAGTTTCCTTTAAACTAGCATAGCCTTTGGTGGTGGTATTTGAGAATCCAACCAGCCTCTGGGCTGATGACCCAACAGACAGACAGTGGTTTTACGTCGCACCGACACAGATAGGTCTTTTGGCGACGATGGAATAGGAAAGGCCTTGGAGTTGGAAGGAAGCGGCCGTGGCCTTAATTAAGGTAGAGCCCCAGTATATGCCTGGTGTGAAAATAGGAAACCACGGAAAACCATCTTCAGGGCTGTCGACAGGGGGATTCGAACTCACTATCTCCCCTATGCAAGTTCACAACCGCGCGCCTCTAACCGCACGACCAACTCTCCCGGTGTTTTAAAAAGTACTTTCAAAACTTGGTCATGATATTTTTCTTATGAATTCATTACATTCCTATTATTTTCTACTTAAGGACGACACACAGACCAAGTCCCCCAGCCAGTGGAAATAACCAATTAAGGTTGCAGTCCGCGACCCGGCCGGGAATCGAATCCTGGGCCCCTTAAACCAAAGGCAAGCACGCTAACCAATCAGCCATGGAGCCGGATGGGTGGTCGGAAACAACGTGAACCGAGTAAAGGTGGTTTAGAGGGATGGTCATACGGATAAAATTATTTGAAAAAAAATATTTCGATATATCGCACTATTGTCATTTTATCGGGTGCTGAAGTTAGCCAATCAGATCATTTCGCGGGCGAATTCAAATGGGCTTTGTGAGGCGGTGTTGCTTGATTTACGAAGATAATAAATACTGTTTTTGGTAATAAAATGAAATGTCGTATGGCTTTTAGTGCCGGGATATCCCAGGACGGGTTCGGCTGGCCAGGTGCAGGTCTTTCTATTTGACTCCCGTAGGCGACCTGCGCGTAATGATGGGGATGAAATGATCATGAAGACAACACATACATCCAGCCCCCGTGCCATTGGAATTAATCAATTAAGGTTAAAACCCCCGACCCGGGCGGGAATCGAACCCGGGGCCCTCTGAACCGAAGGGCAGTACGCTGACCGTTGAGCCAACGAGTCGGACGGTTTTGGTAATAATGTAATAGTACAACCGTTAATACGGATAAAATGAAGTTTATAGTCTGTAAAGGTAGTGTCATTGTAAGCATGAGTGTTTAAAGCATAGCCTTTTCATAATGATGTTGGAAGTGGTCATTAAGGCCACGTTCCATCGCGCGTGTCCACAGAGCTGGAAGATTCGGATCCATATCCTGAAAACATCTATGTTTTAAATTATTTATTATCTTGAAATACGAAAAGGTCCGCCTCTGTGGTGTAGTGGTTAGTGTGATTACCTGCCACCAAACCCGGGTTCGATTCCCGGCTCTGCTACGAAATTTGAAAAGTGGTACGAGGGCTGGAACGGGGTCCACTCAGCCTCGAGAGGTCAACTGAGTAGAGGTGGGTTCGATTCCCACCTCAGCCATCCTGGAAGTGGTTTTCCGTGGTTTCCCACTTCTCCTCCAGGCAAATGCCGGAAAGGTACCTAACTTAAGGCCACGGCCGCTTCGTTCCCTCCTCCTTGTCTATCCCTTCAATCTTCCCATCCCCCGCAAGGCCCCTGTTCAGCATAGCAGGTGAGGCTGCCTGGGCGAGTTACTGGTCATCCTCCCCAGTTGTATCCCCAACCGAGAGTCTGAAGCTCCAGGACACTGCCCTTGAGGCGGTAGAGGTGGGATCCCTCGCTGAGTCCGAGGAAAAAGCCGACCCTAGAGGGTAAACAGATAAAGAAGAAGAAGAAATCCGAAAAATTATCGCGATTTGTGTTAATTATTAAGGAGCCAACTTCGATTATTCATTAATGGTAGTCATATAAACAATGTACAATATAGCAGAGGGTAACATCTTAACATCTCCACTTTTGTACCGCAGTACTCCTTTTCCTGCCTGGTAATATTTGTGTGTGTTGTACCGTATGCGGCAAACAAAGGACACTGAATTCTGAAATGTATAATTTCGTTGGTACAGCAGTGTTTATAATATTTATCATCACGTTCCACACATTGTTCACAACGTTTCTGAAGTTTATTGAACATGTTGGTGAACAAATATTGTCATAAGGATACAAAAATTACGATTACCACTTTGAATCCCCGGTAGTGCAGTAGGCAACGCATAAGTCTCATAATCTTACGATCGTGAGTTCGATCCTCCCCGGGGTGTAGCTTTTCATACTCGCCCGCGTAATTCGGGAATATTTTCTTATTATTATTATTTGATTCATATTTATCGACTCTATCGTAATTAACATCTGATCGTTTCTTGTTAAGTACCATGTATCATCTTGACCTTTAAAACACTGACACACTGACAACCGAACTCGATAGCTGCAGTCGCTTAAGAGATAGTGGGTTCGAACCCCACTGCCGGCAGCCTTGAAGATGGTTTTCCGTGTTTTCTCATTTTCACACCAGGAAAACACTGGGGCTGTACCTTAATTAAGGCCACGGCCACTTCCTTCCCACTCCTAGCCCTTTCCTGTACCATCGTCACCACAAGACCTATCTGTGTCGGTGTGACTTAAAACAAGTTGTAAAAAATCTAAAAATACAGTATATAATACAAAAGAAATGTTGATCCTAGTACGTCGTGGACAACACTGGGCTGCAGTACTGTAATCGGGCTCGCTCATCCCTTTCTATTAGATGCTGAGCTACTTAAATGTGGTATGCAAATCCACCCACCTCTTTAATCATCCGACAAACAGGCCTGTCGCTCATACCGAACGTCACCTGTGTTCGTCGTAGATTATGCTCTGGGGACTGTAACACCGTCCGCCTCTGTGGTGTAGTGGTTAGCGTCAACTGAGTAGAGGTGGGTTCGATTCCCACCTCAGCCATCCTGGAAGTGGTTTTCCGTGGTTTCCCACTTCTCCTCCAGGCGAATGCCGGGATGGTACCTAACTTAAGGCCACGGCCGCTTCCTTCCCTCTTCCTTGCCTATCCCTTCCAATCTTCCCATCCCTCCAGAAGGCCCCTGTTCAGCATAGCAGGTGAGGCCGCCTGGGCGAGGTACTGGTCATACTCCCCAGCTGTATCCCCGACCAAGAGTCTGAAGCTCCAGGACACTGTCCTTGAGGGGGGTAGAGGTGGGATCCCTCGCTAAGTCCGAGGGAAAAACCGAACCTGGAGGGTAAACAGATGATGATGATGATGATGATGATGATGATGATGATGATGACTGTAACACCTGTTCGAGAAGTCGTCCATGATTCTCGTTTATGATGACGTTTCTCAGGCGTCCTATTGTCCTCTTTCGTTGATATAAGATTGACCCGTAAGAGGGAATTTGTCAACTAGGGCTAACATTGTTCTGTTATTTACTGCCTCCTTGTTAAATCGCTCCTCGTATTGTTGTTCAACGTGAATCAAATTCGAGCCCATTCTCACTCCGTATGACCGGAAAAAATGTTTCACGATAAAAAACGTATCTCTTTTTGTGAGTAACATAATTGCAAAAATCAATACAACACTGAATTTACCATGTCGAACGATTATATACAATAAATAAATACTTCGTTATTACAGAAACGTGAACAGCAGATTGGCAAAAATTTTAGCAGCGTTTGTTTTGCAGCATACCGTGTTTTATCTATTGTTAGTGGACAATATTTTGATGTAAGGTTTCAGTCAGTGTTTTTTTTTTAACTTTTTTCTACAATTTACATCGCAACGACAGAGTTAGGTCATATGGCGACGATGTAGGAGAGGGCTAGGAGTGAGAAGGAAACAGACGTGGCCTTAATTAAAGTACAGCCCCAGCATTTGCCTGGTGTGAAAATGGGAAACCGCGGAAATCCATATTCAGGGCTGCCGACAGTGGGGTTCAAAACCACTATCTCTTAAGCGACTGCAGCTATCGAGCTCGGTTAATGTTTTAAAGGTCAAGATGATACATAAAATACTTTAGAAGAAACGATCAGATGTTAATTACGATAGAGTCGATAAATATGAATAAGAAGGCAACAGTAGCCCAGGAAGACTTCTACAATAATAACGGTTTGTGAACAGTCGAGATTTTCTTCTAAAGACGCGGAGTAAATTTCTCTGCGGAACGTAAAGAGTTTTACCTTCTTTTCTTGACACGGGATAAGCCCAATAGTCAGTATCATGACTATTTTATTTTATATTATTTTATTATATTTTATTTTATACATTGTATCAATTACGGAAGGCCAGATTTCCTTGAACTTTTCAAGTGTATACCGCGTTTCAAGTCGATAATTAGTACAATGGTGGAGAAGACTGTTGAGGAAAGGAAAGTAATGCAAACTTCATACTATGACTAATGGTACATCAAATGCACTTCCTTTATTTTTCAATCGCAATAGACAACGTCTCGTGTTACTTAGAATGATAACTGAAGTGATTTAGACTTGAGCAGAAATTTGCTTCTGGTGTTTGTCATCAGGTGAAAAGGTGGAATATACATAGGTTTGTGCCTGGTGTATATATAATATATTCTGAGTCACGCACTTACTAAAAATGATTCTAAGAAATATTTGCAGCACTTGAAAAGGTTAAACAGTACTTCGGGAGAACTCAATACTAAGTTTCTATTCCGAGTACAATATATCCGGAAGTGTTCGTGAGAAACAGTTAGTACATGAGACTTGACAATGAACCGAGAGTGCCAATGGGAATGAAGAACTCCGGGAAGACAAACCTTCATATGCATAGGTTTTCGGAAACCCATTCCTCGAATAAAGTGCAGTTCAACGAACTAACGACAGGCTTTGAAGTATGGGACCGCTAAACTATTATCTACATTAGTAGAAGTGGTATATCAATAGTCAGGGTCAATAATAATAATAATAATAATAATAATAATAATAATAATAATAATAATAATAATAATAATAATAATAATAATAATAATAATAATAATAATAATAATTTGAGCTTCTTTTAGAAAGTATTAATGATGTCTGCTTGTTCAATAGTTACCCACGTGGATTAGTGGTACATGCAGGTCACCGGATCCCAAGATCACGGGTTCAGTCCTAGCAGAGGCAGTCGGATTTTTGAGTCGCGGAAAAAGGACCTCTCGACACTCCATGTTGTACGACTTCTCTGGTGAATCATTTGGTGTTGCTCGACAAAATCAACTGCCACGCAGGCAGCCTTAATGGCTTCGTGTTAAATTGCCTGCACGCGGCTGCTGAAGTCACACGATTATTTTCTTCTTACTATTCTTCTTCTTATTATTAATAATGTTATTCCCTTTGCATCCCACTAACTACTTTTTACGGTTTTCCGAGACGCCGAGGTGCCTGAATGTAGTCCTACAGATGATGATGATTATTATTAATATTGCTGGTCACGCGGTGTAGGGTTAGCGTGCCTGCCTTTTACCCGGAGGCCACGGGTGCGATGCCCGGCCAGGTCAGGGATTTTTTACCTGGTTCTGAGGGCTGGTTCGAAGACTACTCAGCCTATGTGATTACAATTGAAGAGTTGTCTGACGGTGAAATGGTGGCCCCGGTCTAGGAAGCCAAGAATAACGGTCAAGATTATTTCTCGTGCTGACCACACGACACTTCACAATCTGTACGCCTTCGGGCTGAGCAGCGGTCGCTTGGTAGTCCATGGCTCTTTGAGGCTGTTGCGCCATGGGGTTTGTTTTATAATAATAATAATAATAATAATAATAATAATAATAATAATAATAATAATAATATTAATAATAATAATAATAATAATAATAATAATAATAATAATAATAATAATAATGCCGGCTTGAGTTGCTCAGAAGATTGAGGCGCTGGTATTCTGACCTTAACTTGACAGGTTCTATCCTGGCTCAGTCCGGTGGTATTTGAAGGTACTCAAATATGTCGAACTCATGTCGATTTACTGGCACGTAAAAGAACTCCCGAGCTACTAAATTTCCGGCACCTTGGAGTCTTCGAAAGCCGTAAAAATAGTAATGAGACGTAAAAACAATAACATCAATAATAATAAGAAGAATGAAGTATAAATTAATGAAAACTCATAATTTTACTGCTACCAGTGCTACCTGACCATTTGAGTTCTGCACCTTTATACTGAGATCTGCTGCGCTCGAGCAACATTTCATATAGTGAAAGTTATTTAACACAACGCATGACACTTCATGTAAATTCAAATGATACCGTTGCAGTAAGCTTGACCGTATGCTCAAAAACTCAGTTGATGTAGTACTTAACCGAGTAAACAATCTCTAGACGAAGAGCTATACTATGTGGCTCTATAGCAGGGATGGCGAACCTATGCCACGCGTGTCACTAAGTGACACGCGAACATGATTTCGGTGGTACACCGCATGCACATATTAACGTTTCTATGTACGTCTTGTACGATATACTACACATATCTCATTCATGGTATAGTTACAGTGTTGCAGGTTTAAGAAATATATACCGAAAATCTAAATTCTAGTTTCATTCGGACGTGCATTATGGCAACACTTCAACACCGGTAGGTCCGGAAGTCAAGTGAGATAAATGTCAGATGCGTCCGACGAACCATTCCCTCACCTACATCAGCCAATTAGCGAAGTTTGGCTTGTGTGTGGTTGCCAGCATCACGTAATTATTCGTAGTGTGTAACTGTTTATTATTTCGAATTTTGTAAGACAAATAGTTGCCAAGAGATTATCTCAACTTCCAGATTTGGAGAAACTATCGCACTTTATTTCAAAACCTCACATTGCACAAATGAGTGCTATTAAGGCCAATTCTTTGAGTGGTTAGATATTGATAGTTTAGAAATGGAGTTGACTGAATTTCAAGAAAGCAGTACATCGGTGAACAAATTCCTACAACTTGGTGAAGAATTGGTGAAAATCGAGTGTGCTGTTGATGATGAATATTCTTTCCAAAAGCCAGAGAACATAATACTTGAACAGCGGAACAGCCTCCCACAGAGGTTTTCGGATATGAATAAACTTGCTACAGCGTTTGTTACTTCGTTTGGTTCATCATAGGCCTGCGAACAGCTGTTTTATGCAATGAACGTGTGAAGTCAACTGTTAGAAACAGTCTTAGTTCAGACCTAAGTGCTTCTTGTGTGTTATCGAAGACAAGAAGTTAAGATCCTAAGATACAGCTACAAGTTTCACACTAAAGTTGAGAACGACATTTCACTTAAAGTCCTTCGGAAATATTAGTATTTTTGATTTCTATATCCAATAATACTCGATGACAAAGTGTGTTACAATGGGGGATTATTATATTTAAACAAAAATAATGTTAGGTATTCTTAAAACTTATTAAAAAATGTATTTTTGCGGTATTGGCAAAATACGACCACGGATTATGCAATGACTGTATTATTTTACGGTGTATGTGTAATAACATATTATGAAACATAATTTGAAATTAGGGATGGAAGTCAGTGGTGGGTTGGGTGGGTGGTTGTAGCCATTCCAAAGGAAAATAACAAGTGGCACAGTATACAGTTGAGAAAAATAAACCAGACATAAAATGGCACACTAGTTGGAAAAGGTTCTCCATCCCTGCTCTATAGGAAAGGGAACTGAATAGTTCGCTGAAAATGTTCAGAAACTAAAATGATATTTCTGCTGAAGGTTGACTGATATTTCAGAGGTACTACCGTTGAGTTTCAGTGCAGCTGCCCGTGACCCAGCTAGGCAATGTCTGTACTCGGGTCAAAGAACAAGGAGCAAAGGACCGGTGACATTTTAGAATGCGTTACAATAGCTGCAACTTCTAAGAAGAGGTGACGGAAACTTGCATCATCAAGTTCTTTGACCTTAGCTGTCACGGATTGCATCAGTATGTAGAAGGAGCTAATCTGAGATCAGAAAGACCAAGATTAAAACATGAGGTGGGGTTCTCATGTTGGCAGTACTTCTCAGAGGTAAGTGGGCAAATACACTCCTATTTCTGGAAGTGACAGAACAGGCTTTTAGGTTCATTTATTAATCCAGTGTCCGGTTGTATTAATTTTCAGGAAAACATGAATTCGTATATGTTAGCTATCAGTCTCTGTCCCTCTCTTCCTGGAAACGCAACTTCTATTCTTGAACACAACAAGTAGCCTACTGTACAGCCATTGCAACTAAAAAAGCCTTCTTAATGGGATCTGGTCCATCACAGTACATCAGAGATAATGTATGCTGAAAAGCTAAAATTTTATCAACAAGAACCCATTTTAAAAAGATATGAGAGGAGTTCTATCAGCCATTATCAGCAGGGTTTCAATAAGTTGTAAAGACCGTCAATGGGACGAGAATAGTATAGCTTGCTTCTCATAAACAGGGCAGCCATATCGCAATTGTTCTTCTTATTCTCCTTCTCCTCCTCATTATCATCATCATAACAACTTTCCTGGAGCCTTCTTTTCACAGACGGTTGGGGACCATCATAGGTAAATAATCCTTATTTCACGGTTCCCAAATTTGGGTTGCAGGTTGCGGTATGGTAGATGTCGAACCACTGCCGGAGGCTCTATGCCCAGGAGAAACCTCTCCTTCCATTTCCTTGTTTCTCTCCTACGTTGCCTGCTATAATCAATTGTAACAGGCTGCATTCGTAATTTTGGTAGTAAGCTATTTACAAGCATTTTGAGTCACTAGAACACATGACTTTCCAGAACGACGATGTACCTCCCCAGGCTTCCCAGAGGATTTTCACCGATTGAGTGGCTGTGGTTTGGATCACGTAGATGTCAGTTTCGAACCCCACTGTCGGCAGCACTGAAGATGGTTTTGGATGGTTTCCCTATTTCACACCAGGCAAGTGATAGGGCGGTATCTTAATAAAAGGTAACGGCCTCTTCCTTCCCACACCTATCCCTTCTCTATGTAATTTTCGCCATAGAATCTGTCTTTGTCGGTACGGTGAAAAAATTCTAAAATAAGAAAAAAGGATTTGCAACAATAAAGAGTTGAATACCAGTCCTCTGGGATAAATTTTGTCCTAGAAATTACCTTCAACTTCAAAAACTGGTAAAAAGTATGTCTATGATGGAATATATTCAATATATATTTATCATATTTTGGAGAGATCTTTCCAAAGATAAGTAACATTGTTTAGTTCGTCGTGGACCTGCATATATTCCCTTACAACCATCAGTTAACATTCTGAGTACGATTCACGCATAAACATCTTTACGGATTGTTCATAGAAAAACGTGCAACGGAGTGCAATATACTGTATATATATATACAGGATATATATATATATATATATATATATATATCCTGAAGCTTCCGTAACAGTGACAATGTTCATTTGTACATCAACAGTCACATAAAACTGGAAGCTACAACATTCCCATGCCGAATGTAATTATGAAAATAGTATATTTTAATTATATTATGTGAAGTGAACTTCGCAAATAATTATCAGGTGCACAAATTTCAAAACAGAGAGCTCAAAGAACCCAGTAGTTAAACACACCAAAGAATGTATAACAAATTTAACCAGTTAAATAGGCTATATGTAGAAATAGCGGAGATGCTTTTCGACCATTATAGCGTTGATACTGATGAACATTTCACGAATTAAAACGTATCATTAAACGTCTGCTGCCGTGAGAAATACCGGTGCGCTTTCATTTACCGGCTCGAGTGAATTCTTACTATTTAATTCTAGACGTAATGAAATACCTCTCCGGCTTCTTACCATCCGAACTCCCTCCGTATTCTCATTACTACCCGTTGTAATCGAAATTAATAACGTATAACAGTGGAGCAAAAGAATAAAGGAATACAATGGTGAAGACACGCTATTTTCACAACTAGTGAAAATTAGTCGTTACTTTTGAGGTCTTGAGCTATATTTGAAATTGTTTCCACTTACATGTGATCAGCTCCGAGACTATTACAGAGTCAAATTCCACGTCGTTAGACATGCAGCCCAGTAAGAGTCTGAATAATAATAATAATAATAATAATAATAATAATAATAATAATAATAATAATAATAATAATAATAATAATAATAATAATAATAATAATAATGGCGTGTGGCCTCTGAAGAGGCCGGGTGCAAGTCTTTCGAGTTGACGCCGTATGGGCTACCTGCGTGTCTATGAGAATGGGGCCCTACCTGTGATGAATTCTAATGCTGAAGACGGCACACACAACCACTCCCCGAGCCACTGGAATTAACCAATGAAGGTTAAAATTCCCGACGCGGCCGGGAATCGAACCTGAGTCCCTTTGGACCAAAGGCCAGCACGCTAACTATTTAGCCATGGAGCCATACAACAACAATAACAACAACAATAATAATAATAATAATAATAATAATAATAATAATAATAATAATAATAATAATAATAATAATAATATCAGCAATAACAACATTACTTGTATGATCTCAACTACCGCGTGCAGACATTTTAATTTGGCAGTATTTAGGATGTCTGGATATCAGTTTCAAAGTTCCAATCAATTGTCAGCACTGATCTGAATTTAGAGCTGTCACTCAGGTGACAAATTCCCTACCAACTGTTTGTCTTGTCTTCTTTTAAACGCTTTCAAGGAAGTAGGAAATATTTTATCGAACAACTCCCTGGATAAATATTCGAATCCCTTATTCGACTTCCCCAATTCGTTCTCTTGAATTCCGAATGTATCCTTATATTATGACCTTTCCTATTTTTAAAACTCCATTCAAACTTATTTGTTCCCTAATATCATTCCACGTCATCTCCTCACTGACAGCTAAACATTCAGTTTAGTCGAGCAGCTCGTCTCTTTACTTCCAAGTCTTCCCAGTTTGCAACATTTTCATGGCATTACTCTGTTGTCGGAAATCAAGCAGGACACATCGTGCTGCTTTCCTTTAGATATTTTCAAGATGGAAGAGAAACCAATGCTCTGTTGGGCGATCTAGGGTTGCATTTTAATTATTTTTTTAAGGTAAACACTAAATGTGTCTTCTTTCTCCCTTCAAAAACCCCACTACCTCTACAGGGTTGGAACCCACGATCTTGGGATCCGGAGGCCAAAACTACCACTGATCCACACAGGGATCTATTAAGAATCTTGTCCTGCCATGCTGACTGCTCCTCCAACAGATGGCCAGTATGTTAACATCCTCAGTCGAAGTGCTCCTCAGCTGATTACATGAGGCTGACTGAATTTCGTTCTGGTCCTCAGGCCAGTGTTAAAATTCTTCTATGAGCTGGAAATCGAAACTGGGAACCCCTTGTAGGAGACAGACAGCCAAATTCTGAATGACGGGGCTGGCAGACTTCGTAGTGTTCCTGCTCTACCAAACAAAAGGATTTTCAAAATATATTGTTGATTTATAGATGATAACGATGTATCTACAAAATACACTAGTGCCGTATTTTTTCAAAGCAATTTATTGGTTCAAATGGCTGGCAATTCCAGGCTCTGGTTAAAGATTTTTCATTGTTATAAATTTCTAGGACGAAATTGATTCACTAGACTGAGGACAATGTATGAACTATTGATGAGAAAGATAGCGACAATGGTCACAAAAATTGACATTTATAGCAATGATATTCACAACATAGATGGAATAACAGATACTAGAAAGCAACCGCTGTTCAGAAAATCATGACTCCAAACTGGGATCTTAAGTGGCTTTTGTAGATCAAAGTTTATCGATGAGATGTATTCTGATAACGCACACATTTCGTCGTGTTTTGACATCTTCCAATCTTCAAAAATATGTAATTTAACTTTTAGAGCTTACTCTCTAAGACAGTTCGTTAAATTGAACTTTAGCGGCTTAGGATTCATAACAAGGCAAAATACAGGGTTCAAAAGATGTCGAGAGGAGACATTATAATGGCTTGGGAAAATTAAAGAATGGATAGTAATTCACAATGTTGAAGGCCTTTTTCATGTGACAAGAGACCACACAGTATTCGCCACAGTAATCGCCGATGTCAGGAAGAAGTGGTATGGTACTTTGAAGAAGAAGGAGAACGGATGTAAGGAAATCTGACTTCGTCGGCTAAAAATTTGCTCTCATACTTGATACATAAGTAATTAATGATCTTTATTTCAAATTCATTTGTTTTGTTTTTCCTTCTTCTTAAAAATGTGCTGGTAGATAGCTAAACATTTACCCACTTCTTCTTTTTCGACAGTTTTACGGCATCACGTGCAGCACTGTATGTGATCAAAATCTCATGGACGGTCCTTTATTTCCATGCTACTCTTCTTTTAATAGAGGCTCCACTCATTATTCCTGTACAAGCCACGTGCTCTACACTGTGGTTGCAAACGAAAAGTTACAATATTTAGCTCAAGATCCATGTCACTTGCCAAAACCATCTCCATACAGGCCTCGAAAATGCTCTGAAGGAGGTGGAAAGAAAAGGCTTTCAACATTAGTAACTTAGGCAATAAGTAGTACAGAATGGTCAGCTCAATGTTTAACTGCCTTCCCCCTTGCGAATTTACCTGTTACTTGTCTTTGATTTACGCAGAGTGAACCTCAGGGCCATGTGACTCTCCAGAAATAGAAATTAAGTTTCTAAATTTTTCGACCTACTGGATGTGAATCGAATAAAAGTCATTCCATGAGAACCGAGCACGCCTTTAACGTCTTGTATAGACAGGATAATATCCATGTCACTACTATAATTAACAGTGATGGCTGATGCATAAATTACAATAAGTGAGAAAATCATTCCTTTCCGGAACGTCTCCTCTTATGTTCTCAGCAAGTGGTAGTGGTATTATTGTTTTTCCTTCTTCTTCTTTCCTGGACGTATGTGTGCCCACAATGAACATTTCCAAGTATCACTTCTGATCCGTAGAGAGTCCTCCCTGCGGTTGGATGTCTCCGCCACTGGAATGCCGTTTCTGTTCAAGGCTTTCTCGGCTGTACGCCACCATGTTGCTCTAGGACGTCCGCGTCCTCTCCTTGGTTCCCCGATTGCAAGAGCTCTCTTAACGGGATGATCTTCATCTCGACGTTGTACATGTCCGTACCAGCGCACCTGACGCTCCTCCAATTTCTCACTGATACGGGCCGTATTAAATGGTCTTCATATACGCTCAGTGCACACTCAGTCGAAGAGGGTGACACCCTCTGACCATCACAGCTTCCGCATTTCCGTTACATGCATTAACCTAGCATGCTTCTTTTGCCTTGTTCAACACTCGGAGCCGTAAGTGAAGGCCGGCCTAACAACAGTCGTGTATACCTTGCCTTTGAGTTTGATAGGCATCCGCTTGTCACACTGTATGATTGTTATTTGAAGGGAAAAATAATGGGATTATCAGTCCCTCATTTTGGTAACTTAAAGAGAAGAGGTGAAAAATGATCTGGTAATAATAATAATAATAATAATAATAATAATAATAATAATAATAATAATAATAATAATAATAATAATAATAATGGCGTGTGGCCCGAGTTGATGCCCGTAGGCGACCTATGCGTCAGTGAGGATGGGACTCTAGCTAGGATTAATCTAATGTTGAAGACGGCATCAATAACCTGTCCCGAACGAAAGGAAATAACCAATGAAGATTTAAAAATCTCCGACCCGTCTGGTAACCGAGCTTGGGACTCCTTAGACCAAAGGCTAGCATTATAATTAGTCATGGAGCCGGGAAAAAAAAAAAACGTTTTCTCGTTTTCCTGGTGGTGGTGCCGCTCATTTCAGGCAAATCCCCATGGAGGTAAGCAGCACGTACCTCTTTAACTACATACCAGCCCTCCTGCCAATCTTAAATCTCTGGCACTACCTGAAATTAAAGCTGGGCAGCAAATAGCACCAAACGTTTACTACGGAGATGAATCAAACGAGGTAGTGATAACTATTGTTTTGAGTAGAAGTAAAACTCCCGCCTCTGTGGTGTAGTGGTTACTGTGATTAGCTGCCACCTCCGGAGATCCGGGTTCGATTCCCGGCTCTGCCACGAAATTTGAAAAGTGGTACGAGGGCTGAAACGGGATCCACTCAGCCTCGGGAGGTCAACTGAGTAGAGGTGAGTTCGATTCCCTCCTCAGCCATCCTGGAAGTGATTTTCCGTGGTTTCCCGCTTCTCCTCCAGGCATATGCCGGGATAGTACCTCACTTAAGGCCACGGCCAATTCCTTCCCTCTTCCTTGTCTATCCCTTCCAATCTTCCCATCCCCCCACAAGGCCCCTGTTCAGCATAGGAGATGAGGCCGCCTGGGCGAGGTACTGGTCATCCTCCCCCGTTGTATCCCCGACCCAGAGTCTGAAGCTCCAGGACACTGCCCTTGAGGCGTTAGAGGTGGGATCCCTCGCTGAGTCCAAGGGAAAAATCGACCCTGGAGGGTAAGCAGATTAAGAAGAAGAAGTAAAACTTGGCAAACATTCCCTCTTATGCCTAGTAGATTCTGAAAGTTCAGGCATTTAGTTTGGTTAAAATTGTCAGGCATATAAGAATTTACAATTTAGGAGCAAGCAGTAAAATAATGAAATTTGGCATTTAAAATGACGAAAATGTACACTTGATTAACAAAAGTGGTTTAATGTAAGCTACTTAATACACATCTGCATCATATTTTAGTTACTGGCTTTACGTCCCACTAACTACTCTTGCGAGTTTCGGAGACGCCGATGTTCCGTAATTTAGTCCCGCAAGAGTTCCTTTACATGCCAGTACCGGGCGAGTTGGCCGTGCGCTTAGGGGCGCGCAGCTGTGAGCTTGCATCCGGGAGATAGTTGGTTCGAACCCCACTGGCTGCAGCCCTGAAGATGGTTTTCCGTGGTTTCCCATTTCTACACCAGGCAAATGCTGGGGCTGTACCTTAATTAAAGCCACGGCCGCTGCTTTCCCACTCCTAGCCCTTTCCTATCCCATCGTCGCCATAAGGCTTATCTGTGTCGGTGCGACGTAAAGCCAATTGCAAAACAAAAAATACATGAAAGTAAATCTACGGACACTAGACTGACGTATTTGAGCACCTTCAAATACCAACGGACATATCAAGGATCGAACCTGCTAACTTGGGGTCAGAAGGCCAGCACCTCAGCCGCCTGAGCCACTCAACCTGGCTCATATTTTAGTTCTTAATCTTAGATAGTAGGTACCCAAATCCACAACCCTTCGACCAATTGGCTTGTGGAGTGACAATTTCAGTAGGGAATACGAAAATATCGTTTGTGCAATTGTTTTATTTTATTTCCAATGATAAATTTTAATATGTAAATAATAGAGAAAATATCCATAACAACTCAAAAAGGCAAAAAATTGCATTATACTCTCAAATAGGCAACAGAAACTAAACTAGGCACAAAAGGAAAAATAATAACTGGTTCTACCGTTCCGAAACATGTTTTATTTCTAATTGATACTTCGATATATACACCCAGATAAATTTTGCCTAACTTCCGAGCTCTACGAATAAGAAGGGGAAAGAAGAAAATCCTCCAACACTCGAAGAATGACAGTATCAGCAAAATAATGGGAAAGGCCATGAAAAGAGTGAAAATGAAAGACTCCCTTGGTCCCACAAATATAATACATACTGTCAGGATCGGCAGAGAGCAACAGTTGACCAAGGGAAGCTGAATAGGAAAGATGATAAAGATGATGATGATGATGATGATGATGACGACGACGTGTGGCATCCGCAGAGGTCAGGCGCATGGCTTTCTACGTTACTCCCATGGCTTCTTCTCTTTCTAAAATGTTTTCAATCCTCCCCTGAAGGGCGAGGCGGGCCTCTTTGACGTTGACGCCGTCCCTCAGTCCGGGAGATCTGTTACGGTGAAGGAGATGCTCGGAGAAGATGAGGAGGTTGGCGGTCGTGGCCTATACTAGGAACTATCCCGGCATTCGCCTTAGTGCAGGTGAATGGAAAACCACGGAAAAACCATTCTCAGGACAGCGGACGGTTGGAGTCAGCCGTGAGGTCCAACCCTGTACCGTCTTCTGAATGCAGAAGCGTAGAGCCACGGTAGAGCCGTCTGCTCGGCTGGTCGGTCAGAGTGCAGAGTGTTGGAGCACGGACCAGCTGCGGCCACTTATGGGCCGAGACCCACTCTGCATCTACCGACCTCCCATGGTTGACCTGCACGCCTGGGTGTCTGATGGTTATAGTAATGTGGTAGCTAGTGGGTAGTTGTTCCTTCCCAATAGACCTCAAACCAGCTAACCACGGGGTCAGGCTATAAAGACTTGGCTCCTTAGTGATCATGGCCACTATAGGAAAGATGAAAATGAGGAGACTGACATAAGTAAGTGGAAGCAACGACAAATAGATAGAGGCCCCGTGGTCGCAAACCCACGGTCCAAATTTGAGAGCCCCCGGACAAGCAGTGGTACGGTGGACGTATTCTAGTAACATACCTCCAGAGGGTATTATATAATAACACCGTGCGGCTCCAGAGAGGCCTGATGCAAGTCTTTCATGTTGACGCCCATTGGTGACTTGCACGACTTTGAGGATGGGGCCGTACCTCGGATGAAATCTAAGAAGAATAAGAAGAAGAATACTTGCTTTATGTCCCACTAATTACTTTTAAGCCGAGGTGCCGGAATTTAGTCCCGCGGAAGTTCTTTTACGTGCCAGTAAATCTGCCGACACGAGGCTGACGTATTTAAGCACCTTCACATACTCAAAAAGCTGATCCACTCACAGAATGATCTAACGTTGAAGCCGGCATAAGCACCCAGTCCTCGAACCAGAGGAAATAACTAATGAAGGTTCAAATCCCTTATCTGGCCGGGATTAGATCGCGACATCCCTTGAACCGATGGCTAGCATGCTAAGCAGGTAGCCGCGGAGCCGGGTGGGTACTTGAATAATAATGTCCGTGCCTATGATCACGATATCAACAGTCACAAAAATTACTTGTTTCTTGCAAGTTGCTTTACGTCGCACCGACACAGATAGGTCTTATGGCGGCGATGGGATAGGAAAGGGGTAGGAGTGGGAACGAAGCGGCCGTGGCCTTAATTAAGGTGCAGCCCCAGCATCTGCCTGGTGTGAAAATGGGAAACCAAGGAAAGCAATCTTCAGGGCTGCTGACAGTGAGGTTCGAACCCACTATCTCATGAAATTCTGGATACTGGCCGTTAAGCGACTACAGCAATCGAGCTTGGTCACATAAAATTACGAGCTTGTTTGTTTTGCCTATATGAGTGGTATTTTGTTCGAGGAACCTCGTTAGTTCTAAGAACGCGAACATTGATAGAGAATAAGAGTTGACCACTGAAGGTTAGAATATGAAGTTTATACTCTGAGCCTGGAACAAGTATACTAAGTGGAAGCAACACCAGGCTCAGCTGAGTTCCCCATGATCACCACACGCAGTGAGCCTCTGCATGCAATACACATTAATTCTGAATAACTTCTTTGCTGTTGAATGAAAGGATTCGAAAGTATTTCACACGACTTTGTGAGGCGCTTAAGAAATTCCGGTGCAGGTTATCACGTGCCAGTTGCAGTGAAATCTCGTAATTTAATTACAAACATAATGAAATACCTAGCTAGCTTCTTACTTACAAACACGAGGCAAGATCTGGAGACAGAGTTGTACGTCCGTGTTTTCATTAAAGCCAGCTCTAGTCGAAATTAATAATATGTAAGTGTGCAGCAGTACGCTGGTTGTTGCAGTAATATGGCAGGCAGGGAGGAAGTTGCACACACATTCACCAAGAGGGTTTGGCTGGGATCTTGTGACAGTTTAAAGAGTGTCGGCGTGCGACGGGGCATACTTGCTACTGGATACCAAGAATTCCTCTTGTGTTAATATTCACCAGAGGGTAGTGAGCTACTCAGCTAAATGAAATACCACCGCCCACCTCTTCTCCTCGCTCCATCCCTCTCTTACACACACAAACACTCTCCTCCATCGTAACAAGTCAGAGAGGAACGAAGAGAGAGAGAGAGAGAGAGGGATGACACAAAACTTTTCTGTATATTTACTGTTATGACTTGTCCCATGAACAAACAACAACAACAACATGGTAATATTCTAGCCTAGTGCATCCTTTTCTTGAAAAACTTACCCATATGAAAAATGAAAACCAGAATTACAGGAATATATGGTCAAAAGGATCTGCTATACATATTTCATTCACGATGTAGAAAAATATTTAAGAGAAGACCAAGCTTTATAACTTGTATTCTCAGTCTGTGGTACACGTACCACCAGTAGTACACGAAAGATTGGAAGGTGGTCTAATTTCAAAATCACTCCAAATCTACAATAACTTATGGTGAAAATGTTCATGACAATATGTATAAATTAACTGATATGAACTAATAAGAGCTGAACATTTTGTAATTTCAATCACATGTGGAGATAAATATATTTTTACCGGCATTTTTCCTCACTCTGAGAGCTACTCTCCGGAATACTGCACTCAAGTTTTCACTGTTGAGGTGAGATATTTATCTAGTTGGAATGATTCCAATGTACTTTTATTAAAACCAGGAACGTTCTGATGACATATTAATCTAAAGTTTGTTAGAATCTCCGTATACGTTTTTGTAAATATGTTGATATTATGCAAATGTTTACGTCAGAGATGCTTTCATATGCTTTCATGCTTGATCGAAATATTTTGTTATTTTTAATACATTTTTTCTGTAGAAACTCTTATCTTGCTATTATGTTTAAAATACTTCATTTTATGTTTATATTATGGGATACGTCAAGTTCTTAAGCGTTCTTTGTAAATAAGAAAAAGAGCAAGCAAGTAATAATAATAATAATAATAATAATAATAATAATAATAATAATAATAATAATAAAACCGAGCGACTTGGCAGTGCGGTTAGGGGCGCGCAGCTTTTAGCTTGCATTCGAGAGATAGTGGTTGGAACCCCACTGTGTGCGGCCCTGAAGATGGTTTCCCGTGGTTGCATACCAGGCAAATTCTGGTTCTGTACCTTCATTAAGGACACGGCCGCTTTCTTCCCACTCCTAACCCTTTCCTGTCCCATCGTCGCCATAAGACTTACCTGTGTCGGTGCGAGGTCAAGCCAATAATAATAATAATAATAATAGTAATAATAATAATAATAATAATAATAATAATAATAATAATAATAATAATAATAAAGTACTGAGCCGGACTGAGTGGCTTAGACGGTTGGGGCGCTGGCCTTGTGACCCCAACTTGGCAGATTCGACCTTGGCTCAATCCGGTGGTATTTGAAGGTGCTCAGAGACGTCAGCCTCGTGTCGGTAGAGTTACTGGCACGTAAAGGAACTCCTAGGGGACAAAATTGCGGCACCTCGGCGTCTCCGAAAATCGTCAAAGTAGTTTGTGGGACATAAATCAATAACATTATTATTAATAAAGCAACGATACATTCTAAGGTATCTGTATCAAATAAGGCTCGGCTCCATATAAGACCCACCCCACCACCCTGTCGTCATAAATGGAACAACAACGAAATTTCCCCGCCATTCCGTTAGCTAGCGACAGCTTGTGGGACGGGCAGGAACTACTTCCAAGACACCTCGTGCGCCGGTCACTTCCTCGGCAGTTCTGTAACAACCCTCAAGAAAGGCGAGCGTGTTTCTTATTTGCAAGGTATGTTTGTATACTTCACAACACACGCTTTCAGTTAAATGGTGCCCTTGTAAGTATGTCTAGCAGTAGAGTAAATTATGCCCTTCAAGACTGTGAGCTTAGTTATTGAAATAAGTTTGCATTTTAAATTTACCAACAGTATATGTGTCGCCACTATACTCAAACTTGGCGGCTCCCAATAAGACCCCACCTAGTATTCTAAATAAGGCCCGGGTGGGCCTTATTAGGCATATATAGTCTTTTCGCGCATGAAACAATAATCTGGTGTTTTTATACCACGGTATTACAGTAAAAGGGCATTTCATCTAATTTTCTGGTGGGGGAGTGGTTTAGGGGTGGGGGAGGGCGTAAAGAGGATTAAACGAAATTTGAAAAACTAATTTAGCATATTTGTTTACGTAACATTTTTAGATAACCATTACCGTTCGTTAATTTGCACGTTCCTTCTTATTTTAGATTAATTCACTCAAGAAAATACGTGCATGTTTGAGTGAAGATGATTTGAAGAGAGCTATGATGGCTGTTGTAGAATGAATGTCTGTCAGGACAGCATCAAGGAATTTTGATATCCCCAGGTGAACATTAAGCAATCGTGTTGATTCTGGAGATGCTGTTAAGAAACTAGGACAGAAAGCTTGTTTGAATGATGCACAGGGAATATAATTTTGCCAGAGGATTTTTCGACAGCCAAAGTCCGTCCGTCGTCAACCTCCAACGCCGTAAACCAGAATGAAAAGACTATCTCCCTCCCGGAACTCGGGTGGAAATAACGGATAAGATTTAGATGAACACTGAAACCTTTATAAAAGGGTTGCGCTATTTCGCAAAGTAAAGACCTGCAGGTAAATTGCTATTGATTTTCTATAGAACGTCATGGCATTTAGTTCCAGATATTTGCGATGCTGGTCATGAACATGGCATCAGACTCAGTAGTATAATTGGACAGTTCTGCGGCCTCATCCCGCGGAAAATTTGAATTTTAGCGGGAAATTTGAATTTTGGCGGGAAATTTGAATTTTGACGCGAGATTTGAATTTGTAAACAAAGCCAAGTGCTTTTTGACAGCTGTCATCGACAACAACGCATCGCTAACCTCACTGCTGCCATCTTGACGGGCCTAAACCTCAGTAGTACCAACTTAACCTAACTAGCGCGAGATAAACAAATCCACGTGTTGTTTGACAGCCACGTGCTTTTTTGACAGCTGTCATCCGCCGTCTTTAAACTGCAGAGCACCGTGCTGCCCTCTTTAGCTACTTACCTTTGAAATGTGGTGGCGGTAATTTGAAAAATTCTACATGCTCTTGTTTGGAAACAAACCTATGCGCTTTTTGACAGATATCGTCCGCCATCTTTAATCCAGAGAGCACCGTGCTGCCCTCTTTAGCCACTTACCTCTGAAATGTGGTGGTGCCAAATTCTACGCGCTCTTGTTTGGAAACAAAGCCATGTGCTTTACTGACAGCTGTCAACCGCCGTCTTGAATCCAGAGAGAACAGTGCTGCACTCTTTAGTTGAAATGTGGTGGCAGCAAATTCCACGTGCTCTTGTTTGGAAACAAACCCCTTGTGCTTTTTGACAGCTGTCATCCGCAATCTTTAATCAAGAGAGCACAGTGCTGCCCTCTTTAGCTACTTACCTTTGAAATGTGGTGGCGGCAAATTCCACGTTCTCTTGTTTGGAAACAAAGCTACGTGCTTTTTTGACAGCTGTCATCCGCCATCTTTAATCTAGAGAGCACCGTGCTGCCCTCTTCAATCAAGAGAGCACAGTGCTGCACCCTTTAGCTAGATACCTTTGAAATGTGGTGGCGGCAATTTAAAATTGTATCCAGCAGCCATCTTTAATCAACAGATCACCGTGCTGCTATCTTTATCGTAGTAGCGGGAAAACAGCAGCCATCTTTAATCTACAGAGCACCGTGCTGCCCTCTTTAGCTACATACCTTTGAGGAGGGCAATTCGAACAATTCTATTTGACAAGCTGTCATCTTTAATCTACAGAGCATCGTGCTGCCCTCTTTGCCTACTTTTACCTTTGAAATGTGGTGGCGGCAATTTTAAAAATTCTATTTGACAAGTTGTCATCTTTAATCAACAGAGCATCGTGCTGCACTCTTTAGGTACATACATTTAACATGTGGTAGTGGATAATTTGAAAAATTCCGTCAGCTGTTATCTGCCATCTTGCATCGCTTACATCAGTGCTGCTATCTTTACGGTACTATACCTTATCGTGGTGGCGGCGGTGGGAAATTTAAAATCTACATGCTTTTTTGACAGCACCGTGCTGCTCTCTGTAGTAGCGGGCAATTTGAAAAGTTCTGTTACTTGTCATCCGTCATCTTTAATCAACAAAGCATCGTAGTGCTATCTTTAGCTACATACATTTAACATGTGGTGGCGGATAATTTGAAAAAAAATCTTCCGTTAGCTATCATCCGCCATCTTTATTCAACAGAGCATCGTGCTGCTATCTCTAGCTACATACATTTAACATGTGGTGGCGGCAATTTGAAATTCTATCTAGATGCCATCTTTAATCAACAGAGCACCGTGCTGCTATCCCTTTGAATTGTGGTGACGGATAATTTGAAATTCCGTTAGCTATCATCATTAAACACTAGTGCATTCGCTAACCTAACCTCTCATCTACTATCTTGAAGGAGACTATACGACACCTCCTCTACCTCCTGCTCTTCCTCCTCCTCCTCCTCCCCTACCACCTCCGCCTCCTCCTCCTCCTCCTCCTCTGTCAAGGCATAGCTTTATCGAACACGCATCGCGAAGGCAAGAGTGTGCAGCGATAACATTATTATGCATGTTTAGACTTGCGGATTACGAAAGAAACATAACAAGACTTGAATCGAACACTGTACTCGATGTCGTTAACTTCAACATGTGATTAAAACATTGTCTGGTGTGTTCAGAACACTACATAAGTGATCAAGACTAGAATCGAACGCTGTACTTAATACAACATGTTAGGGGATACCTTTGTTCTAAGAAGATCAGATTGAAACATAACAAGACTAGAATTGAACACTGCACTCGATGTCGTTAACCTTAACATGTGATCAGAACATTGATTGATGTGTTCAGATCACTAAACAAGTAGAACCGAACACTGTACTCGATACAACATGTTAGGGGATACCTTTGTTCTAAGAAAATTAGATTGAAACATAACAAGACTAGAATCGAACACTGCACTCGATGTCGTTAACCTTAACATGTGATCAGAACATTGATTGATGTGTTCAGATCACTAAACAAGTAGAACCGAACACTGTACTCGATACAACATATTAGGGGATACCTTTGTTCTAAGAAAATTAGATTGAAACATAACAAGACTAGAATCGAACACTGCACTCGATGTCGTTAACCTTAACATGTGATCAGAACATTGATTGATGTGTTCAGATCACTAAACAAGTAGAACCGAACACTGTACTCGATACAACATGTCAGGGGATACCTTTGTTCTAAGAAAATTAGAATGAAACATAACAAGACTAGAATCGAACACTACACTCGATGTCGTTAACCTTAACATGTGATCCGATACAACATGTTAGGGGATACCTTTGTTCTGAGAACATTAGATTGAAACATAGCAAGACTAGAATCGAACACTGTACTCGATACAACATGTGATTAGAACATTGTTTGATGTGTTCAGAGCAAAAGTACAACTTCAATGATTTACCTAGTGTAAAAATCAAAAACACACTGCGCACATATCGCGTAGCTATCCCGCTTAGTAAACGATACAACTTTAATGATTTGCCTAGTATGAAAATCAAAAACACACTGTGCACATATCGCATAGCTAACTCGGCAACACTTCAAATGATTTGCTTAGTGCGAAAATAAAAAAATCTATACCGCGTAGCTAACTCGTTCACCGCACTGCTAAGATGCTTAGTAATTGCAAATACACTGATATACTGTATGCCATGCGAAAATCAAGAAAGCACACTGCGTAGCCAACTCGCTCGGTCACTCGCTTAGTAATTGCAACACGACTAGAACACTGATACACGTTACTCTTTTTTTCTCGAAACACACACACACACACACACACACACACACAGGGATAAGAATGTTGTGAGATACTACATACTTACATGTTAAAAAAAATAGGGGGGTGAAAAAATCATAAATTATATGTACACATGTTGTCTCCTCCAAGTTGTAAGACGAAATAGACGCAGTACTGCGAGTTTCCGCTATAGCAGGCGAACGGAAGTAGCATGATATCTCAGCAAAAAAATACGCGTGAGCTTGCATACACGCAAGTCAGACACAATGATGGATACCGCGATTCAAATCCTGGCAACTTATGCCGTCAGGAAGGGCATCCGGCTAGATCATGTAATTACACGTTATGACGATCGCGCAGGTCCCTCGCCTAGCATTTGCTATTTTTACGGCTTCCGACAGTAGGAGTTCGAACCCGCTATCTCCCGAAGTAATGAGAATGATTGCGGGTACAAGAGTGTTGAGGGTGATTCATTTGTCGGATGGAGGTGATAAGCCTTGTGCAGGCTTCTTCGGTAGGAGTAGGCTATGTGCCGGTACCGGGACATCTAGTTATAAAACCCGCTACAACTGATTTGTCGCGTATACTGCGATTTAAAATCCTAGTCCTTTAACGTCAGGAAGGGTAACCAGCCGTAAAACTATGGGGTATGATGTAAGAGGCTAGATACTAATAGTTTATGCGTCAAGAAGGGCATGTAGCTATTAAACAATAGTTTGTGGTGTGGGACACAATTTAAAATCTTGTTTCTCTCATCAAAAATAACACCCGGCTGTAAAATTAATTCTTGTGATTTAAAATCTTAGTTCTCGCGTTAGGAAGGGTATCTAGCAGTAAAACAGATTCTCGCGAGTTAAAATCTTAGTCCTCGCGTCAAGGCGGGTAAATAGCCGTAAAACTATGGTATATGATGTAAGAGGCTAGATACTGTAATTTAAAATCTTATTTCTTGCATCACGAAGGGTAACTAGTCTTAAAACAAATTCTTGCGATTTAAAATCTTAGTTTTGCGTCAGGAAGGGCATCCGGCCGTAAAACAATAGTTCGTGATACAGCGATTTAAAATCTTAGATCCTGCACCAAGAAGAGCATCTAGCTGTAAAACCCCGATTCTCGTGTTAGAAAGGGCAACTAGTTGTAAAACAGATTCTTATTCCCAGTTCTTTGACGTCAGGAAGGGCAACCGATCGAAAACAATAGTGTATGATGTAAGAGGCTAGATATTGCTAGTTTTGTGTCAGGAAGGGCAACCAGTCGTAAAACAGATTCTTGTGAAGTGTAACACTAGATACTGCGATTTAAAATCTAAGAAGTGCATCTAGCTGTAAAACCCCGATTCTCGTGTTAAAAAGAGCATCTAGTTGTAAAACAGATTCTTAATCCCAGTTCATTGACGTCAGGAAGGGCATCCGACCGTAAAACAATATTGTATGATGTAAGAGGCTAGATACTGCTTTTTAAAATCTAAGAGAACAAGACACGCTGGTACTCTTTGTCAGGCAAATATGAGGACAGTCTGTAAGAAAAATACTTATCAAGTTCATACTATGTTTCATATAGCAATTGTATGTACGAGTTACGTGTATTTACGCAATAAGGGATCCTGATACCACATCTGTACAACCACCCTGGTAATGGAATGAGCCCTTTGGAATTCTGAGTTCAAGGTAGTAGAAACCGCCAAGTTTCGAATTTTGAATCTCTGCACATGGTGTTCCAACACCTAATGCTCTTGACCTGTGTATAACAGTGTAATGTTTCGGGTAAATCCGCAGCAGTTTGGTTAAATCTGCAGCATGGTATGCGTAACTGCTCGGTAGTCCGAGAATACATTGAAATAAAGCGCTGCAAATAATATTACTTGAAAGTATTAATGAATATTGTAGAAGAACTCACATAAATTATGTCTGTCATTCAAATACAGTACACAGGATAACTACTAAATTTTCTTAATGTTACCACCAAAAGAATCCAACCTTTCTTGTGTGTATGAGTTCCTGTAATGTACTGTATGTTTCATAATTTGAATAGCCATAATTTATCGAACTGACAATTATCTCGATTGCGTAGTTGGTTTCTCTCGTGGTTTCGCATCAGGAAAGTATTTTGTTCGTTCCAAGGTGCCTTTGAAATTCCCGATCTATCCTAACGTAACCTACTCGCCAATAACGACAGCAATGTCGGTGTTAGTTCGGGTTCCCTTACTCAAAATATCTTGCACGAAAGGTGTGGCAGAGAAAATGAAAATCAAACAACGAGATCTTGAGGAAAATCCTTGGTCCTGTCAAGAAAAGGAAAACGCCTTACGTTGATTATTGCACCCTACGTAATGTATTTATTCGCGGGGGCCATCGAGGATCACGTCAAGTCTCGTTACATTTGGCAGTCAACTTTTCCTTCTTTTGAGCCCATAATTCCCTCATTCTTTCTGAGTGTGCCTTCTTGCGTTCCTCTATCCAAGGGACATCGTGTCTTCTTTTCTGTCTTTAGGAGTCTTTAAAAGTAGGAAAGATCACAATATGAAGATAAAGTTGGTATTCAAGAGGACAAATTGGGGGAAGTATTTGTTTATAGGAAGGGGAGTTAGGGATTGGAATAACTTACCAAGGGAGATGTTCAATAAATTTCCAATTTCTTTGTTATCATTTAAGAAAAGGCTAGGAAAACAACAGATAGGGAATCTGTCACCTGGGCGACTGCCCTAAATGCAGATCAGTAGTGATTGTTGTTTTTAGCCCGTTTGTCACTACAATTTTTCGGAAGAGATCTCTGTCAAAGGCGTCTTCGGGTCTAACTTGTAGCATTTGAACGTGTTCTTTGGTGTTTATAAACTAAGGCATCCTGATTTTGGGTTTTGAATAAAAGATGCGAAACATCTTCTTGGACAACCTGTTTCCATCCATTCGTTTGCCCGTCTTTTATAGAATGAGTCTGTAATTTTCTCTATTTTGTTATGGATGTCGCTGTTGGATATTTTGGTGCATACCGTTCTTGTAATTGGATCTCATTATTCCTCTAAGGATTCTGCCCTCCTTTTCCTCCAGTTCTTCGAGGAGTCCTTTGTTGGTATTTAGGCTGCATGAACCGTTTCAAAGTGATCTATCTTAGTGTCTGGAAGCATATTTCTTGTTGTAGATCGTGTGTGACGTTTGGTAGCTATATGAAGTCTGCGTATTCCTTTCCTAAGTGCTTCCTTGTCCAGTCTTATTTCATGATGATCTCATCCAGGTATTTAAATTTTTCTACTCAGTTGATGTTCCCGTATTTCGTCCGGAGTTAGGTGGTGAGTCTTTGATGTTAGTCATTGTGTTTTTCCAAACGATATCTGCAGGCCAGCTTGTTCATCGATTCCCTGTAACGGATCGATTTGAATCTTAGCAGTTTCTACCTCGTTTGGCAAAATGGCGATATCATCGATACAAGCTAGACAATGTACCATGACCCCTTTCGACTTGGTTCCCATTCCTATAGGGCTATAGTGTGTCTCCATCTCGTTCACCATGTCCTGATAATCTTCTCAATAATGCAGTTGAAAAGCATCCGAAATAGCCCATCACTTGTCTGACTCGTGTTTTGACCTCAAAGAATTCGAGAGACATCCTTGAAAATTTATCTTAGTTTTTGTATCTGTCAGGGTGGCATTTCAGGTCAACCAAGAATTAAATTAGGATGTTTAGCAGCACCTCACTGTCTATCGATTCGTACGCTTTTTTGAAGTCCACAAAGATTGAGACGTACTGTTTGATGTTATGGATCTGTTCGAGTGTAAAGCGACTTTTCCTGAAGCCCCCATCGTACTCACTTAATTGATGCTTGGCTTGGGCTTCTAAACTCTCCAGTATGGCAAACGGAAGAATTCTGTAGGTTACTGGTAGCAGGGATATTCCTCCGTGGTTGTTGGTATTTTTCGTGCTTTCTTGCGCAGTGCATGGATCAGTGTCATTTTCCAATATTTTTATTTTTCTACTTGCTTTTTTTAGGACATCAACTGATATATATTTCTACAATTCTTCAACTACTGAGTCTTTTCCAGGCGCTTTGGTGTCTTTGAGACAGGCAATGTGGCGCTTGATTTCATCTTTGTATGGTTGTCTGGATTCATGGCACCTAAATATGTGTTCCCTGGTCTCAATGAGGCTTTGGGATTTATCGCAGTATAGATTCTTGAAGTAGTCTGTTAAAATGTTACAACTTTCTTCATTTGAAGTCGCCAGTGTACCATCCTTTCTCTGAAATTATAGCGATGGTGACTTATAGCCCGTGAATTACCTTGAATATTCTGTAGTATTCTCTGGTTTTATTACCTCTCCAAGTTTCGATCTATCTTTCCAGTGAGTGATTTTTCGTACTTACGTTTCTGAGTTCTGATCACTCTAGATGTTTGAGTTTTGTACGTTTCAAATTCTGTTTCTGATTTTGTTGAGTAATAATTTTTCCATGCATCAAGCACTTCCTTAAGGATTGATTCGCAGGTATCATTCCACCAGGAATTTTTTTGCTTATTTTGATTCCTGCAACTTCTTTGGTGACCTCAATCAGGCGCTTTTGATGTTATTAAAATCACAATCGCTTGGTCTAGCCTTTGCCTGGAACTCCAGGATCCGTTGTTGAAGTTTATCGTCAATACGTATGATCTGTTGGGGGTTTACCTGGCGTTTGCGGAGATTCGTTTGATTTTTGATTATAGGCATGTAGTGGTCTGAGGCATGTTTATCCCTTTTATTTCTTTGACCATCATAATTTCAGATGGATCGCGATGAGATCTATTTGGAACTATCCGACGGTCTGGATGGAAGACTGCCATGTCGTCTACTTTCTGGACAGGTGGCCAAGGTCAGTCTACATGACCTGCAGTTTGTTATTTTCCAAAATAGGGACCAATCATTTGCTTTTGGTTGGTACTATTGTGGGCAGGGTAATTTCCTATAATTTTCTTGTATTTTTGTTCTCGACCGAGTTGGGCGTTGAAGTCACCCACAAGACGTTTCACATCTTATTTGGGAATTTTGGCTAGATATCTCTAGAGACGGTTTAAGCGCACAGTATCGTAAATCCAGTTCTTTCCTAACATTTTTTTTGCTAGTGGCTTTACGTCGCACCGAGACGGATAGGTATTACGGTGACTAAGGGATAGGGAAGGCCTAGGAGTGGGAAGGAAGCTGTCGTGGCCTAAGGTACAGTCCCAGCATTTTCCTGGTTTGAAAATGGGAAACCACGGAAAACCATCTTCAGGGCTGCCGACAGTGGGATTCGAACCCACTATCTCCCGGATGCAAGCTCACAGCGGCGCGCCCTTAACCGCACAGCCAACTCGCCCGGTGTTTCCTAACTTAGCCTTGATCTCCTTATTATGATGGTGATTGATGGTTATAGTTTTGAGAGGAAGTACAACAAGAGCAACCATGACATTAATCAGACGGAAAATGGAAGAGGTACGACACCCCTGATAAATGAAGATATCGTAAAAGGAACGGAAGGGCCAGAGAGGGCCTGAAAATGAAAGAATCTGTAGGCCTCGCAAACCTGATATCCCCGGTGCCGACCAATGGAGGTCGGATAGGAAAGTTAAATTGAGAAGCTTAATGCAAGTAAGAGAAAACAATTCCAAACTCAGCTAGAAACTCCGTGGTTGATGACCCACGCTCTCAAACTGAGAGCTCCTTGAGCTCCTTTTTCGTCGTCTGTCTAAGGACAGACAGAGGATACCGTGGATGTAATCTGCCACTCCCACCCCCACCTCATTCCGAGCACACTCATTGGAAATAAAATATTATTGGTTTAATATTCCACTTTCATGGTGTTCAGAGACATCAAGATGCCTGGTTTTTGTTCTGCAGGAGTTATTTCGCGAGCCAGTAAATGCACCGATATGACACTGACATTTTTAGCACCTGCCAACTTGAGTTGTCTAATATATTTCGCATGGCATTATTATTTTTATTATTATTATTATTATTATTATTATTATTATTATTATTATTATTATTATTATTATTATTATTATTATTATTATTATTATTATTATTATTATTATTCACTAAGGTGCCAAGGTACCAGGGAATTGCTATTTTTTGTTTTCAGTCATAGTTAATAAATATGCTTTTTTGTCCATCGAGAGTCGTCTATCTGTTGTAGGTAACCATAGAAGCGAGCCCTGCGTTTGAGCATTGTGCCCATCATTTTCCCTATCTTAGAGTAAATATCTTCTCTGTATTTTCTTATGTAGATCCCATTTTTGTAGTTTGTGGCCAAGTATTTTGTGGAGAATCTTTCTCCACTTTGCTCGAACTTAGCGAGTGCACATTTCTGAGAGAGGATAAACCATTCTGACTATACGACACTGACATTGTTAAGCCCTGGAAACTTAATATGCCTAATCTATGTTGCATGTCAATATTATTATTATTATTATTATTGTTACGGAGATTTCCGTGGTAGGTAGAGGTGAAAGAAGGTGCGGGTGTGAATAGGTCTCCAACTACGGAATTAAAGTTAAATGTAAAATTTAACAAGGTTATATTTTCTTTCCAAAATTCAGAAATAACAAGAATGGCAGGTACGGAGTAGCAAGACAACAAAGTACAATTACAGTATTTACAGGATTTGGGCTTCGAGCCCTGAAAACACAATTCTTGAGCAACTAGCCCAACTTTACGATATACAAATTTCAACAACGGGGCAGAAGACCCCAATCAAACCCTGGAGCACTTGCTCCAAATTACACAGTAAAGCCTCCTCGAGGCATACAACACTCAGTTTTAAAAAAAAAGAGCCACTCGCTCTCAACTTTAAGCCTCTCCCAGGCCACACCAAACTCCACCTTCAAGCTGTCCTCAACGAACATAAACACAGGGGTAAGATACCCAATCTACTGAGGCCTATTAAGTGAGAAAAGGTTAATTATATGGCCTCTAAAATACCAACTTGAAAGGAGGCTCTCCGCACTCCTAATACACTTTATTTAAAACCTACTTGGCACTAGGCCGTTAATGCAAGGGCTAATCCCATACTACAGAGGTGACTTCAGAAAAGAACAATTTACATTATATTAACGAAGAATAGGTTGAGAAAAATAAGTTCACCTCAAAACAATATGATTGGGAGCTCGAGAGGGTTAAGCACTCTCTATCCCGATATGCAGTTTAAAAGATGAAATAGATACAAGTTTCTTTACATTTTAAGGAAGGTTACATAATGGAAAAAGCTTCGGACCCGCCCCGAGAGTTAAACTGCTGAGCTAGCAAAGAAAGAAGTTATTAATTGGCCATTACCTTGTTGTTGACCGCTGCCGAAGAAAGAGGCGCTTCCCGCCCCCTGCTATGTACTTTACACACTGAAAGATGGAACAGAAGTGGCGCAGAGACCCTAAAATCAGCAGTTTATATACTCTCGCGGAAGGTTCTAGGCGTTAGGGGAATGAGAACACCCGCCCACAATCACTTTATTGGAGAATAAAGAGAAACCCCTACACAAGATGAAGAAGAAACACATTATTGGTGGAAAATTAATTTCAGAAATTCGGGATTGGCTAGATTTAAAACAAGGGGAAAGAAAGGGGTAATATTGCCAACTTAACCAATGACTGAAAGAAATTTAACAAAGAACAAACTTTTGAAATAAAATTTTCTCCAAAGAACAGTTCTTTTTCTTCGCACTAGGGTGCACTATTGTAGTTCTTCAGTAGTGTCCTCTAGAAGAGAAAGTTCACACTTCTTACTTCAAGCAAAACAAAAACTCCAAAATTTACAGGTAGTGACATCTTCTGAGAAAGTAGAAAATTAATACCGTCAATAAAGTTCAGACTTCCTCCAGCAGAGGAGTTTCAACTGGCGCACCTTTTGAATTAGCGGCGTGGAGGTATACCGCCCGGTACAGACCTCCCCCCCCCCCAAATGTTCCTCCAGGGGTGACACATGAAATTTGTTTGAAAACTAGGTCCAAGTTTTGATGTAGATGTGGAGATTAATTGCAGAAGTATTTTTAAGATTTTCTTAATATGGTTTGATTCAGTTTCAAAATTTTTGTTGTTGCAGGTGAAGTAAAGTCTTATGCTTGTAGAAGTTGAATTCAGAAGATAAACTTTAGTTTATAAAGTTGGAAAAAAAAATTTCTAAGTCCACCAGGTATTGCAGAAAAATCCAAGAGAAGGTAGTAATGTCGAACTGGAATGTCCATGTAGTTGATGTAGACTAAGTTGAATGGCCAGATCGGCCGTTGCCGCTTGCGTCCAGGAGAGGCCGCTCGGACCCCTCAAGTACCCTGAGATACCGCTCGCCCGCACCATGAGGGGAGCAGTGGTGTTGAAACACGCCGCGCCCGCGGTGAAGATATACAGGCTGCGGGCAAGTAGCAGGTCGTGCGCCGCACATCAGCCTTGGCCGGGAGGAGAGCTCCGGCTCGCCGTGCACATGTCGTCCTCGCTGGGGTCGAGGGGGCCCATCCTAAAACCCAGTCGCGGCACAGCGCCGCGCGGCTGCGGGGGCACTGAAACATTAAAGCTAGGCGGCAGAATATTGTTGGACCATCATCTTTTTGAGGGCACAGACTTGGTGGAGAGGTTGAGGGGCCAGCGGCGTGCAGATATCCATGGCATTTAATATAAGCAAGCCACAGTGTGTATAGCAGGAGACGGGAGCGTGGTAATGGCCGTGGTAAGGACAGAATGGCAGTTTAAACGTGCGGGAGGGGTTTACAAAAACTTACATATGAAACAAAATATTATAGAAAGGGCAGAATGCCTTAAAAGTGAAAACTCAAAAAAAATATAACCTTCATATTCCTTTCAAATTATATGAAGCAAGTTAACACAAAATTTACTCTGGTTTCACCTGTGACAGGTGAACCCTAAATATCCTCTCGGTGGCTGGATTACTTAATAACAACGTAACCGGCGTAAGGAAATCAAGAATGACACACGGCCCCTGGAATCTGGGGGCAAGCTTGCCCGCGGGAACAAAGTTCTTG
Source organism: Anabrus simplex (assembly GCF_040414725.1). Lineage (NCBI taxonomy): Eukaryota > Metazoa > Arthropoda > Insecta > Orthoptera > Tettigoniidae > Anabrus > Anabrus simplex. The sequence continues at coordinate 476,932,794 of NC_090265.1, read as the reverse complement.
ACCATAACTTGGTTACCTACCTTCAAAGGGGTGGGTCTCCGTCCACGATCATACCTTTCCCTAACCTTTTCATGAGAGACTTTAAGATTGGCTTTAGCCTTCTTCCAAAGATCTTTGATGTTGTCCGGATCTATTGTCTCGGGTAGAATGTCACTCAGAGACCAAAGGTTAGAGAGCGGCGTGTTGGGAACAAACTTGAACATCAAAGAGGCTGGAGTAAACTTATGTGATTCATGAACCGCCGAATTCAAAGCAAAAGCTAACCAATGCAAGGACGTGTCCCACCTGGAATGATCTTCATGATGGTAGACAATAAGCGCGGACCTGAGATTACGGTTAACCCGTTCAGCCAGCGATGGTTGAGGGTAATAAGCAGAAGTAGTTACATGAGAGATAGACAAGTCAAAACAGAATTTACGAAAAAGATTTGATGTGAACGCCTTAGCATTATCAGACACAACATATTGGCACGGACCAAATGAAGCAAAAATAGAATTTAGGCAAGTAATGGTGGACTGAGCGGTAGCCAGCTTAGTCGGAAATAACCAGGAAAATCTTGTAAAACCATCTACGCACACAAAGATGAACTTGTTGGCATTTCCCTTTGACTGGGGGAAGGGTCCTACATAATCAATATACAGGCGTTCCATGGGGCGCGACGCCTGATGCGAAGACAGAAGGCCTACCTTGGTGGACATAGTGGGTTTACTAAGCAAACAGGATTTGCAAGCCTTCACCAGTTCACGGATTTCACCGTCCATACCCTTCCAGATGAACCTTTCACGAATCTTTTCACGAGTTTTAAAGATTCCAAGATGCCCCCCTAATGGGGTCTCATGATAGTACTTGAAGATCATAGGTACAAGAACAGCTGGAACGACAACTTTCATCATCTTATCATGCCTCGAAGGGCAACATAAAACACCATTCCTCAGAACATAAGGGACAACATGTTCCCCAGAAGAAAGGGTTTCCATTATCGGAGCCAGCGTCGGATCTTCACGTTGGTATTTCTCGATATCCCTAAAAAGCATGGGGGCATCTGTTAAGATGGCATTAACATCAGATAACATGGACTCGGGAGGAGATGAACTATCGACCGGTTCATGGTTCTCAATGTCGTTGGAAAATATACGGCTGAGTCCATCAGCGACAACATTTTCGGTACCTCGGATATGCCTGACATCGAATTGGAAGGCAGAAATACGGATAGCCCAACGGGCTATACGACCAGTACGACGCGGCCTACCTAAGACCCAGCTTAAGGCTTGATTATCTGTCTCCAGGTCGAATTTGACATGTTCCAGATAGAGACGGAACTTCTCTAAGGCGAATAAGACTGCCAAACCTTCGAGCTCATATATGGAGTATTTTGCTTCTTGAGCCGATAGAGTCCTAGATGCATAGGCGATGGGTCGCCTCCCTAGTCCAGTCTCTTGAAGAAGAACTGCAGCTACTGCTGACGACGACGCGTCCGTTTGGACGATGAATTTCTTTGAGAAATCAGGCATAGCAAGGACAGGGGCATTACAGAGAGCTAATTTCAGATCTTCAAAAGCGGCTTGTTGAGAAGGTCCCCACTCGAATTTGATGCCTTTCCTACGAAGAAGGTTCAAGGGCGCCGCTCTATTAGCGAAGTTAGGAATAAACTTCCTGAAGAAATTCACCATACCAATGAACCTGGCGATACCTTTAATGTCCTTGGGAGGTTTAAATTCACGGATGGCCTGTGTTCTAGAATGATCGACTGCTACACCATCAGGTGACACAATATGCCCTAGGAATGACATAGAGGGCTTAGCAAAGGCGACCTTGGACAACTTGACAGTTAACCCAGCCTTACGAAGGCGATCGAGAACTTCTCGCAGATGATCTAGATGTTCTTCAAAAGTTTCTGAAAATACGACGACATCATCCAAGTAGTGATACAAGTACTCAAATTTGATGTCGGAGAAGACGCTATCTAGCAGCCTAGTGAGTATAGCTGCTCCTGTGGGGAGCCCGAAAGGCACGCGGTTGTATTCATACAAATTCCAATCCGTGGCAAACGCTGTAAGATGTTTAGACTCTTCGGCAAGGGGAATTTGATTATAGGCCTGATTCAAGTCCAAGATAGTAAAGAACTTGGCCTTACGAAACCATGAAAAACAAGAATGAAGGTCAGGAAGGGGCACAGATTGCAACACCACCTTCCGAGTGAGAGCCCTATAATCAATGACAGGCCTGAAGCCTCCTTGGGGTTTCGGGACTAGAAAGATAGGTGACGAATACGCCGACTTAGAGGGCCTAATAATACCGTCCTTCAACATCTGATCGATGATTTCTTTCAGAGCCTTCATTTTAGGTGGAGATAGCCTATAAGGTGGAAAACGGACAGGAATTGAATCCGTGACCTCAATTTTGTATTCAATAAGGTCAGTAACACCAAGAGTATCAGAGAACACCTCTGGAAATGACTTACATAATTTACGAATACTATCAGCCTGCTCCTTAGGTAGATGTCTAAGGTCTAACAACATCTCATCCTGGGTAGGCGAAATAGATGAGCATGATACAGAATTACACTTTAACAAGGGAATTTTACAATTGAACCCAAATTTGAATATGCACGACTTACTCTGAAGATCGAGCACAAGACCAGTGTGAGAAATAAAGTCCGCTCCCAGTATGATGGGGCAAGACAAATGCTTAGCCACAAACAGTTTGGTTTTCCATGTAAATTTAAAAATACGAATTTTGACCTGTACGGAACCTAGAATTTCTAATGGAGATGAATTAGCCGAAACATATTGAACAGGAGATGAGACATAGTCAGGTAGTTTACAAACAGATTTCAATTTAGAATACCATTCAGCCGAAATAATCGAACAAACACTGCCTGAATCTAAGAGAGCTGTTACAGGTTCATTATTTAACTCAATCTTAAGAAAAGGAACCGGTGCGGGGGTATCCGCCGCAATCCTGAGACACTCCTTGGGGCATTCAAGGGATGGATTTGAAGATTGAAATTTCCCTGATTTTTCGATCTGTTTACCCGGGGCTGAGTCTCGGGAAGATGGATTAATCGACTCAGCCGAAGGCACTAGTCACTTTATATTGTTGTTGGATGTTGCACCAGAAGTTGAGCAGGAGAGGGTGCTATTCGAATTGGGACAATTCTTGGCAATATGTGAGAAAGCCCCACATTTAAAACAGCCTTGTGATGAACCAGCTCCATTCCTTGTCACACTAGATTTGAGCAATGGGCACTTGTTCCGAAGGTGGTCGGGCGACCCGCAAGCATAGCATTTACGGGGTGTGACTGATCGGCGAGGTGGAGGCCGAGTATTACTAAAAGAAGGCGGGGGTTCTTTCGCGACACGCAATGAATCGGCGTATCTAACTCCTTCCGCTGAGACGGCCAATGCCTCAAGTTCAGAGAAGGTTTGCGGGCACGCCGCGAAACACAAATATGACCTATAGGATGGTGAAATGCCTTCCACAATGGCTTGTACAATCTGGTCCTCCGGAAAGTGAAGAGCAAACACCCTAGTATAGAATTTAATATCTTGGATGAAGTCAGCCAAGTTTTCATCCAAACGCTGTACACGATAATAGTACTTCTGAATCAGAGATGACCTCGCGCGAGCAGGAATAAAATTTGCAAGCAAATGTGCATGAAAATCTTCAATAGATGACTGTTCGGCTATGGCTCTTACTATTTTGTCTGAGAGAATACCAGTTGCATAAGGATAAATTATTTGCAAAATTTGACACGGAGAAAGAGAAAAAACAAGGGCATGATCCTGAAATTCAACTAAAAATCTTAAAAATGAAATTACTTCACTGGTGGTATTAACTGAAAACTTAGAGATACCCCTGAGCAACATTGCCAATGGATGGGGCAAACTACTGAACCCAGGTGACATAGTCGGTAAAGGTTTAAGTGGCAAAGAAGTTAATTCAGAACGTACATTATTCAATGAGTTACGGCGTTCAGACTCGTTGTCTAATGGGGTCGAGATAGTTTGAGCAGCAACGGTTATCCTATTGACTTCTCCCTTAGGAGGCTCTTCCTCGCTCCCAGCATTCATCGTGGCGGGTTGATCAGTTTTGGGAGGAACTTCCCCAGTTAACAATTGAGTGACCTTGCTAGATAATTCAGAAATATTTTCAAGCAGCGTACTAGCTTCCTTCTTCTGAACGTCATTCAACTTTAGAGACAACAGATCGTTAACTCTATTTGAAAAATGAAACAGCCTAGCTTGCACACGCTTAATTTGATTAGGAGAAGGATCATTTTCATCAAAAAAACTAACTACAGAAGCTAGCCCAGTAGTATTCTCCGTGATCGTGGAAAGAGAGTCGTCAATTTCTTTCTCTCCCAAATTGGGGATGGAAATGGGCAAATCTAGGGACTCTCTAAGCTTGTTTGTGTCTACTGCAACCGTGCCTCCAGATTGTACATTTCTGATAGTTAACTCATAGATCAACTCCTCCTTGCGCAAATACCCAAGATGGAGAACGTCGCGAGGGCCGGGCATGGTGACAGAACAATTTTGAAAACCTCAAAAATTCCAGCAACTGAGAAAATGGTTAGAGTTCGGAACAGAACAATATTTAGCCGTCAAAAGGGGCTAAAATGAGACCCATTCAACCACGCTCTGCTACCACTTGTTACGGAGATTTCCGTGGTAGGTAGAGATGAAAGAAGGTGCGGGTGTGAATAGGTCTCCAACTACGGAATTAAAGTTAAATGTAAAATTTAACAAGGTTATATTTTCTTTCCAAAATTCAGAAATAACAAGAATGGCAGGTACGGAGTAGCAAGACAACAAAGTACAATTACGGTATTTACAGGATTTTGGCTTCGAGCCCTGAAAACACAATTCTTGAGCAACTAGCCCAACTTTACGATATACAAATTTCAACAACGGGGCAGAAGACCCCAATCAAACCCTGGAGCACTTGCTCCAAATTACACAGTAAAGCCTCCTCGAGGCATACAACACTCAGTTTTCAAAAAAAAGAGCCACTCGCTCTCAACTTTAAGCCTCTCCCAGGCCACACCAAACTCCACCTTCAAGCTGTCCTCAACGAACATAAACACAGGGGTAAGATACCCAATCTACTGAGGCCTGTTAAGTGAGAAAAGGTTAATTATATGGCCTCTAAAATACCAACTTGAAAGGAGGCTCTCCGCACTCCTAATACACTTTATTTAAAACCTACTTGGCACTAGGCCGTTAATGCAAGGGCTAATCCCATACTACAGAGGTGACTTCAGAAAAGAACAATTTACATTATATTAACGAAGAATAGGTTGAGAAAAATAAGTTCACCTCAAAACAATATGATTGGGAGCTCGAGAGGGTTAAGCACTCTCTATCCCGATATGCAGTTTAAAAGATGAAATAGATACAAGTTTCTTTACATTTTAAGGAAGGTTACATAATGGAAAAAGCTTCGGACCCGCCCCGAGAGTTAAACTGCTGAGCTAGCAAAGAAAGAAGTTATTAATTGGCCATTACCTTGTTGTTGACCGCTGCCGAAGAAAGAGGCGCTTCCCGCCCCCTGCTATGTACTTTACACACTGAAAGATGGAACAGAAGTGGCGCAGAGACCCTAAAATCAGCAGTTTATATACTCTCGCGGAAGGTTCTAGGCGTTAGGGGAATGAGAACACCCGCCCACAATCACTTTATTGGAGAATAAAGAGAAACCCCTACACAAGATGAAGAAGAAACACATTATTGGTGGAAAATTAATTTCAGAAATTCGGGATTGGCTAGATTTAAAACAAGGGGAAAGAAAGGGGTAATATTGCCAACTTAACCAATGACTGAAAGAAATTTAACAAAGAACAAACTTTTGAAATAAAATTTTCTCCAAAGAACAGTTCTTTTTCTTCGCACTAGGGTGCACTATTGTAGTTCTTCAGTAGTGTCCTCTAGAAGAGAAAGTTCACACTTCTTACTTCAAGCAAAACAAAAACTCCAAAATTTACAGGTAGTGACATCTTCTGAGAAAGTAGAAAATTAATACCGTCAATAAAGTTCAGACTTCCTCCAGCAGAGGAGTTTCAACTGGCGCACCTTTTGAATTAGCGGCGTGGAGGTGTACCGCCCGGTACAATTATTATTATTATTATTATTATTATTATTATTATTATTATTATTATTATTATTATTATTATTATTATTATTATTATTCCACGTAAAACTGGCAGTCTCTTGGTTTTTAGGATCTGTTCGTCAGCTGTTTTCATGACCTGTTCCTTAAATCGAACTATTTTAATCTGTATGCTGTTTCAGTTAATAAATAATCGTTCTGGTCAAAAGAAAAGAAATTACTAGAGAAACTCTATGCAAAGAACTGGCTTGACGACAGTGTTGTAATGATGAATTTTGTTGTTTCTGGAAAAGCACCTTTTCTTACATATATTCCGGGTGGTTTGAAAAGTTACCTCAGTTGTTTTAATATGATTTGTTCTGGCTTGTAATGCCTCTGTGTGTAGGCCTATAATCCGTTTGATTGGAACAATACACCAAGGTATTTAAAACTTATGCACACGGTTTATTGTCCCATATTTGTTGTTTACTTGGCTCATGTTGTCTTTGATGTTTGACATTACTTCCAACTTTATTATTATTATTATTATTATTATTATTATTATTATTATTATTATTATTATTATTATTATTATTATTATTATTATTATTATTAAAATCAATTTCTATTTATTGAAATAATGTTCACACCTGCCAATTCACAAGCAAACCATGTTTCTTTTCAATAGATGGTGACGAGACGCTTCAAGCATTCACTTAGTGGTGGTGTGTGCGTGGCTAGATTTAGAGCGAGTCGCGCGGATTATGGAGGATCCTGCACGATTCTCGGGCTGAATGTTAAAATCAAGGAGCAATGGTGTAGGGGAAGAGGGAAGGAATCTTGTCACTGACGGAATGTGTACCAGCTTAAATAATTCCCGTCTGATCTGAGTGCCATTTACAAAGTGAGCACGTATATCATGATTTGACTTTCTTTAAAACAGAATCCCATTAAAAGTGAATCCTAAAATACAGTCGACTGTTAAATCAACCTATAGCGTGAAGCTAGATAACCTGTATGGTATAGTGTCTGTACTAGTGTATGTTTGAAACGTACTTTGTCTTTGAGGTGTGACAACAGAGTAACATCGTCATTGACTTCCCACCAAGGAGGACACATACGAATCCCGCTAAATTCATATACAAAAATATGAAAGGAAAAGTCAGGAACTGGTTCGCAATTCACGTAAAGCTTCACATTCGATGACTGTTGAACACGATTTAAACACCCACGGAAACCTGAAAGCTCGACTTTTTCCTTGCTCGTTTGCTTGATGGTGTTTATTTCAACCGGGATTCTATTGTGGTGAAATTACCAGTTCTTTGCATAGTGTTTCGTTAGTAAAATTTTCTTTTTCTTTTGACCAGTACGATTATTTTATTTATTGTAGCAGCCTTTAGGTAGTTGCAAGGGCGGCAGTCTCGATGATTGACTGATACGGCCTTGTAATAATACTCAACATGGCTTAGCTGTGTTGATACTGCTACACGGCTGAAAGCAACGGGAAACTACAGCCGTAACTAACTCCCGAGGACATGCAGCTCTCTCTCTGTATGAATGATGTACTGATGATGGCTTCCTCCCGGGTAAAATATTCCAGAGGTAAACTAGTCCCCCATTCGGATCTCCAGGTGGGGACTACACGAGAGGGGGCGATCATAAGGAAGATGGATACTGACATTCTGCGAGTCGGAGCGTGGAATGTTAGAAGTTTAAATCGTTGTGGTAGGTTAGAGAATCTGAAAAGGGAGATGGATAGGCTAAAGTTAGATGTAGTTGGTATAACTGAAGTACGTTGGCAGGAAGAACAAGATTTTTGGTCAGGCGACTACCGAATTATCAACACAAAATCAAACAGGGGAAATGCAGGAGTTGGTTTAATAATGAATAAGAAAATAGGGCAGCGGGTAAGCTACTACGACCAGCATAGTGAAAGAATTATTGTCGTCAAGATAGACATCAAACCAATGCCCACCACAATAGTGCAGGTCTATATGCCTACTAGTTCAGCGGATGATGAAGAAATCGAAAGAATATATGAGGAGATAGAAGATTTAATACAATATGTAAAAGGTGACGAGAATCTAATTGTGATGGGAGACTGGAATGCTGTGGTAGGCCAAGGAAGAGAAGGTAGTACAGTAGGAGAATTTGGATTGGGACAAAGGAATGAAAGAGGAAGTCGGCTGGTTGAATTCTGCACTGATCATAATTTAGTACTTGCCAATACTTGGTTCAAACACCACAAACGACGGCTGTATACGTGGACGAGACCTGGAGACACTGGAAGGTATCAAATAGACTTCATTATGATTAGGCAGAGATTCAGAAACCAGGTGTTGGAATGCAAAACTTTCCCAGGAACAGACGTGGACTCTGACCACAACTTGTTGGTCATGAAATGTCATCTGAAGTTGAAGAAATTGAAGAAAGGAAAGAATGCAAAAAGATGGGATGTAGACAAGTTGAAAGAAAAGAGTGTGAGGGATTGTTTCAAGGAACATGTTGCACAAGGACTAAATGAAAAGGCTGAAGGAAACGCTATAGAGGAAGAGTGGAGAGTCATGAAAAATGAAGTCAGTAGGGCTGCTGAAGAAATGTTAGGAAGGAAGAAAAGATCAACTAAGAATCACTGGATAACTCAGGAGATACTAGACCTGATTGATGAACGACGAAAATACAAGAATGCTAGAAATGAAGAGGGCAGAAAAGAATACAGGCGATTAAAGAATGAAGTGGATAGAATGTGCAAGGTAGCTAAGGAAGAATGGCTGAAGGAGAAGTGCAAGGATGTCGAAAGCTGTATGGTCCTGCGAAAGGTAGATGCTGCATACAGGAAAATCAAGTAAACCTTTGGAGAAAGGAAATCTAGGCGTATGAATATTAAGAGCTCAGATGGAAAGCCACTTCTAGGGAAAGAAGACAAAGCAGAAAGATGGCAGGAGCATATCTAACAGTTGTATGAAGGTAAAAATGTAGATAATTTGGTTCTGGAACATGAAGAGGCTGTTGATGCTGATGAAATGGGAGACCCAATATTGAGGTCAGAGTTTGACAGAGCTGTGAGTGACCTCAATAGGAACAAGGCACCTGGAATTGATGACATTCCCTCTGAATTACTGACTGCCTTAGGAGAAACCAGTATGGCAAGGTTACTTCATTTATTGTGCAAGATGCATGAGACAGGAGAAGTCCCATCCGATTTTCGGAAGAATGTTGTTATACCTATTCCCAAGAAAGCCGGTGCTGACAGGTGTGAAAACTACCTCACCATTAGTTTAGTATCTCATGCCTGCAAAATTTTAACACGTATTATTTACAGAATGGAAAAAACAAGTTGAAGCTGAGTTGGGAAAAGATCAGTTTGGCTTCAGAAGAAATGTAGGAACACGTGAAGCAATCCTGACTTTACGTCTGATCTTAGAGGATCGAATCAAGAAAGACAAGCCCACGTACATGGCATTCGTAGATCTAGAAAAGGCATTCGATAATGTTGATTGGACAAAGCTATTTATGATTCTGAAGATGATAGGGATCAGATAACGAGAACGAAGAATTATCTACAATCTGTATAAAAATCAGTCTGCAGTGATAAGAATCGAGGGCTTTGAAAAAGAAGCAGCAATCCAGAAAGGAGTGAGGCAAGGCTGCAGTTTGTCCCCTCTCCTTTTCAATGTTTACATAGAACAGGCAGAAAAGGAGATCAAAGAGAAATTTGGAAATGGAATCACAGTCCAAGGAGAGTAAATCAAAACCTTGAGATTTGCCGATGATATTGTTATCTGAGACTGCAGAAGATCTCGAGAAGTTGCTGAATGGTATGGATGAAGTCTTGGGTAAGGAGTACAAGATGAAAATAAATAAGTCCAAAACAAAAGTGATGGAGTGCAGTCGAACGAAGGCAGGTGATGTAGGAAATATTAGATTAGGAAATGAAGTCTTAAAGGAAGTAGATGAATATTGTTACTAAGGTAAGGTAAGGGTGTATTCTGCCCGAAGGCAGGTCCGAAACCTCCGCAGAGGTGTGCCTGAGCCGGAGTTTACGTACGGTAGGGTGGCCAGTTCCTTTCCGCTCCTCCATTTCCTTAACCCCCACCAACAGCGCGTGGCAACCCATCCACTTCTTGACCACGCCCAATGTTGCTTAACTTCGGAGATCTCACGGGATCCGGTGTTTATTGTTACTTGGGTAGTAAAATAACTAACGATGGTAGAAGTAAGGAGGACATAAAATGCTGACTAGCACAAGCAAGGAAGAGCTTTCTTAAGAAAAGAAATTTGCTCACATCAAACATTGATATCGGAATTAGAAAGATGTTTTGAAGACTTTCGGTTGGAGCGTGGCATTGTATGGAAGTGAAACATGGACGATAACTAAGATACTGAATCGAATTGGTGAGAGGAGATCGATTTGGCTAAATTTGACGAGAAGAAGAGATAGAATGATAGGACACATCTTAAGAAACCCAGGACTTGTTCAGTTGGTTTTTGAAGGAAGTGTAGGTGGTAAGAACGGTAGGGGTAGACCAAGGTATGAATATGACAAGCAGATTAGAGCAGATGTAGGATGCAATAGTTACATAGAAATGAAAAGGTTAACACAGGATAGGGTGGCATGGAGGGCTGTATCAAATCAGTCTATGGACTGATGACTCAAATAACAACGCAACAACACAACTGATACAACGTCCGCCTGTGTGGAATAGTGGTTAGTGTGATTAACTACCACCCCCGGAGGCCCGGGTTCGATTCCCGGCTCTGCCACGAAATTTGAAAAGTAGTGGGTCCACTCAGCCTCGGAAGGTCAATTGAGGAGGGGTGGTTCCATTTGTCAGCCATCCTCGAAGTGGTTTTCCGTGGATTCCCACTTCTCCTCCAGGCAGATGCTGGAATGGTACCTAACTTAAGGCCACGGTCGCTTCCTTCCCTCTTCCTTGTTTATCCCTTCCTATTTCCTCAACCCCGCCACAAGGCCCCGTTCAGCATAGCAGGTGAGGCCACCCAGGCGAGGTATCGGTCCTCCTTCCTCAGTTGTATCCTCCCGACCCTATGTCTCACACTCCAGGAAACTTCCCTTGGAGTGGTAGAGATGGGATTCCTCACTTAAAACATGAAAAAAAAACAATCCTGGAGGGTAAACGGATGAAGAAAGAAAGGAAAGAACTGAAACAACATGTAGATTTTTAAAGTTCGATTTAAGAAACAGCTCATGAAAATAATTGACGAATTTAATATGGCACTGATTATATATAAAAGGCAGGTTATTCTTCAGCATACCCTGGAAAACGATGAAATGTATTTATTCATAAACTTCGAAGTCTTGCAATAATTTTTGACTGTTTCGTGAAGAAAGTTCTGTAGAATCAGTTTATTATTAAGTTCGCTTTCATTGCATGTCAGGAGTTACTAATAAAACAATGATTTATTTTTAAACCAATAAAGAATGTTCTTTGTATTTCAGACAGGCACGAAACGGAAATGGGAAAAATAAATCTGTAAGAAAGAGGATATCAGAAAATGTAAAAAAGGCAAAAAATAATATATGAATATATTGAGAGAGGAAGAAGGGAAGGGTAAAAGGGTTTAGAAATTCTGAAGGGAGGTTGGTTCGTGACCAAACTCCTCCCCATATTTTCTTCTTTTTCTTGCTTGTCATTCTTTATCCTCTTTTGTTTTATTTATTTTCGCCATCTCGCGTGGCTTTCCGCTTCGAATTGCTTCAACATCACATTTCATTTTACATTGGATTCACCAGTGTTGTTTTTTTCTGTCTCCTTTTTCTCTTCTCTTCCGTTTGTTTTACCGTCTCTTATTTCACCCCCTTCATCCCCACGTAATGTTAGTGTACAAAGAGAAAAGCTTGCTTCCTCACTTGGTTGTCTTGGCCCCCTGAAGCCAGGCGAGAACTGCACGGCATACCGTGTGCCTTTCCTATCATGTGCTGCCATCTTTCAGCCGTGAGTGACAGTTTCATTTTCGGGATAATTTAGTCTGAGTAAAACTTTCAGAGCGCGCCCCCTAGCTTGCACCGCTCGTCTGTTCGCTTCGTACACACACACACACACACACACACACACACACACAGATCTGCACGCGAAATTGGCGAGGGAGCAAGAGACAGCGCAGTAGACGATGCTGTTAAAGCCTGAGGTGTGAGTAATGCACATATAAAGGAAAAAAGAATACAAAAATAAAAAGGTAGCGAGGAAAAAAAGAACACAGTTTGTGGTATATGAACTATGGAATTGGAGTCGTCTTCCTTCTTGAATAAAAAGGAATACAGGGAAAAGTAGCAAGAATATTAAGACAATAATAATAATAATAATAATAATAATAATAATAATAATAATAATAAAGGAAGTATCGACAAATAAAAAGAAATAGGTATATTCTCATTTATAAAAAACGCTCACCAGTATGTGGTGGAAGAATCTTGTCCTAGAGATGGATGAATCTCGTTAGATATGGTTGTGAGAAGCATCCCATAGTTTCATGCTCAACAAGCTTCAGCTTCTTAGGAATTGGACGATTATGTTATGCCTTTGCCGGCGAGACCTTGTGTTTATAGTGCACTACATCTTCTGGTGTGGACTAAAAATAAATTGTTTCTTTCATTGACCTGTCTCAGTCTTATCCTTGGCTTTAAAAATGTTAAAATGGCTGAAGAATGAGCGATGCTAGTAATGCAATTCCTTATGCAGCCAGCCCCTGCAATGAATGGTGTGAAAGAGTTACTCATAGGGTCGGTTGCTGCATGCATTTCAGTGATCTTGGCAGGCTGATATGAAATAGCAACTTCTGGCTAAGTGAGGAAAGAAACAGGAAACTTCCTCACTCATTTCCCTAGACCATATATAACAGCTAATGTTGATGCTGTTGAGGAACAAAGCAGTCTTTGGACTGAGGACTGAATATACACACAATAACGTTATTGTTTTTATGTCTCACTAACCACTTTTGCGGTTTTCGGAGACGCAAAGGCACCGGAATATTGTCCTGCAGGTGTTCTTTTAAGTGGCAGTAAATCTACCGACACGAGGCTGACGTATTGGAATACCTTCAAATACCACCGGACTGAGCCGGGATCGAACCTGCCAAGTTTGGGTCAGAAAGCCAGCGCCTCAACCGTCTGAGCCACTCAACCCGGCGATTACGTTACAACAAACTGTCCTGCCATGACTTTATGTGGAGAAATTTAGGATGAACACGAATTATCGTAGGAAGTAAAGACGGAGTAATCAAAATACTGCCAATTTTGAAACTAGAGTCATTTTTATTTGCCTAATCAGAAGTTGGTGGATAGATCAGTTGGATAGACGCTCACCACCTTGACTTTAAATACGAGTTAGAATCCGGTCGCTGGTCCTAACGGGAAACCCAACTGAATTTTCTGTCTTTCTTGATTTCAGTCTGTTTTACACCAGATTTAGGGAGAGTCTTAATACAGTCTAAATTAATCAAAAATAAAAGTTTGTTTAAATTCCGCAAGGAAAATGAAAATCCACAGCGCGGCGAGGATAGGAATTGTGCCGGCTGCCGAAACCTATCGCACTCCTCTGGGGCAACGATTAATGATTGACAGATGAAATGAAATGATATTGGAAAGTGCTTCTGGAATGAAATATGACAGGGAAAACCGGAGTACCTGGAGAAAACCTGTCCCGCCACCGCTTGGCCCGGCACAAATCTCACGTGGAGTGACCGGGATTTGAACCACGGAACCCAGCGGTGAGAGACCGGCGCGCTGCCGCTTGAGCCACGGAGGCTCTAAATTCTGCAATATTTTATTGAATTATGACCCTTATTTTCGAACCCTTTTCCAAATGCTCTAGGCGCACCTATTTTCGATTTTGTAGTTTGAAAACAAACTTTTTCTTTTAGAATACCATTGTTAGCAACTGTGAGCTCACTGCATTAGATTTGCTGCATCTTGGTTCTTTTTCACTTAATTTCACTTTAAACATAGTTTTGAAACGATGCACCTCCTCCAGTTGTTGTATTCCCGACCTGACATTTAGTCTTTTCGGGTTTCTTTCCCACCGAAATCACTTTAGTCTTAGAAATACTAATTCTAAATCATACATGTTACCCATGTCTTCAACTTCCAAGGTATTAGACTGCAGGTTTTCAGCACAGTCTGTTGTTAGGAAAAAGTCGTCGGCATACACCAAACTGCTACTGCTTCTACTACTACTACTTTTCCACCCAATAGAATCCCTTCCTGCCATGTTATACCTTTCAGTAAATTATTATTATTATTATTATTATTATTATTATTATTATTATTATTATTATTATTATTATTATTATTGCCGGCCCCGTGGTGTAGGGGTAGCGTGCCTACCTCTCGCCGGAGGCTCCTGGTTCGATTCCCGGGCAGGTCAGGGATTTTTCTCTCGACCTGAGGGCTGGTTCGATGTCGACTCAGCCTACGTGATTAGAATTGAGGAGCTGTCTGACGGTGAGATAGCGGCCCCGGTCTCGAAAGCCCAGAATAACGGCCGAGAGGATGCGTCGTGCTGACCACACAACCCCTCGTAATGTGCAGGCCTTCGGGCTGAGCAGCGGTCGCTGGGCAAGCCAAGGCCCTTTCAAGGGCGTTAAGTGCCGTGGGGGATTATTATTATTATTATTATTATTATTATTATTATTATTATTATTATTATTATTATTATTATTATTCGCTGGGGCCGTCGTGGACCACGTTATGTCTTGTTACATTCGGCAGTGAACTTTGCTTTTGAGCCCAGAATTCCCTCATTCTTTCTGACTGGGCCTGCTTGCGTTTCTCTGTCCAAGGGACACCGTGTCTTCTTTTCGGTTGTTCGTGTCGGTTGAGTCCGTTCGTCACTATCTTCTTTCTGAAAGACCTCTGTCTTCCCGTTTGATCTGTAGCACCTGAAAGACTTCTTTGATGTTCCCAAACCAAGTCACACCGGGCGAGTTGGCCGCGCGGTTAGGAGCGAGCAGCTGTGAACTTGCATCCGGGAGATAGTGGGTTCGAATCCAACTGTCGGTAGCCCTGAAGATGGTTTTCCGTGGTTTCCTATTTTCACACCAGAAAAATGCTGAGACTTTACCACGGTCGCTTCCTTCCCACTCCTAGGCCATAAGACCTATCTGTGTCGGTGCGACATAAAGCAAATTTAAAAAGAAGAAAAAACAAGTCATCGTGGTTTTACGTTTTGAATTAAATACGTGAATGGTCTGTTTGATCAACCTGTTGCAGTCCATTCGTTTGAGGTGACCGTAAGATCGTGCCCGTGTTTTTTTGCGGATCGTGTCCGTAGTTTTCTCTATTTTCTTATAGACTTTCTTATTGGATCTTCTTTGTTGGATGCCATTATTGTAGTTTGATCCCATGATTCCCTTAATTATTCTGCGCTCCTTCTTCTCCAGTTTTTCGAGGAGTCCTTTATTGGCATTTAGGGATAGGGTTTCGGATGCATACATACTACTGGCTTCAGAACCGTTTCATAGCGACGTACATTAGTATATTGGGAAAGGCATTTTTTGTTGTGGATTATTATTGTGCTAAACACAATTATGCATCGTAAATCAAAACTAGAAAACCTTTGACTCTCAGTGCAGAAACACTAGAAATTGCGTCTCTTAAATAAAGGTAGAAGAGAATTTTGCATGCGATCAGTAAGGGAAGTGCTTGGGACCTCCCCAACCTGTTATCTTACAGCCCCAGAGAATCCTATTACCCTGCTTGCCGGATATACGTCACCTCATTATCACCAATTCATCATAGTCCACCCCACCTCCATCCCTTCTCTGCTTCCTAGTTCGGATTACAAGTCAAATTGGTGACACTTTTCTTATTTTTACCCCTCAAGCAGTTCGATACTGTAACAGAACTCTTCGGGGGAGCGACTGGCATTAAGAACAAGATATATCCAATAAGGAAACCAGGAGAGCTGTTCAAGAGGTCAATAGATCCGACCTCATGGACATCATTATCGTGAAGAACTATGAGCACTTCTTAAGCAGTGTTTTATACGAGAAAGGACACGTGTTCGAACACCGTTCCATCAGCGCATTTTGAGCTCATTGTGAGTTCAATAATTCTGATAGTGACCTGGATCAAGAGTTTTTAATTCGCTCCCTATAAAGGCTGACAGAAAATTGCTTGAGTGAAATATGGTTGAGATTCTATTTTTTCTCTTAGGAAGAAAATGAAAAGAGAAATCAATTCTGTTTCGAGTAAATCAAGTGAACTCATTGTAGACACGAGTTAATCACTATTATTATATTAATAATCATATTAATGGCGTGTGGCCTCCGAAGAGGCCTGATTTAGGTCTTCTGAGATGACTCCGTACAGGCGACCTGCGAGTCTGTGAGGGCGGCGCAGTACCTATGACAAATTGTGATGATGACAGCACACACAACCAGCCCTCGAGCTATGGAAATTAAACAATGAATGTTAAAAAAACCCTACCCAGACAGGAACCGTACACGGGACCCTCTGGACGAAAGGCCAGACGCTAACCATTTAGCCGTGGAGCCAACCTCATCGACATCACTTCTTCTTTTTCTACCGCTTGTCCCACACCTGTTGTTTCACACATGTGGATTTGGCTTTGTTTCACGGCCGGATGCCCTTCCTAACGCCAATCCTATATGGAGGGATGTAATCACTATTGCTTGTTTCTGTGGTGGTTGGTAGTGTAGTGTGTTGACTGAATATTAAACCCTTAGGCCTAGTGGTCAAAGGTCATGGATTCAATATAAAGAGGAAAGTGTTGGGACAAACCCCCTAACACCCAGTCCCCTAGCCAGAAGAATTAATCAGAGGCGATTGATATCCCCGACCCGACCTGGGACCCTTTGAATCGAAGGCCTCAACGCTGACCATTTCACTTCTTAAACAGTGTAGTATACGAGAAAGGACACTTGTAAGAGCTCAATTCCATTACCACACGGAGCCGAACAGGGAATCATTGGACAGACGGAACGAATAATTTGAAAAATCTTCTGCTATAGGCTACCTTATTAGAGATTGACCATGCCCATGACTGCTCTGAGATAAACAACATATCAGTCCTAATTTTCTGTTAACTCCAGGTAATTACCACAGGAAGTCTTGAAACGAAATATTGTTCATTACTGCTACCCTAGCGGTACCGTGAGTTCACCTGCAAGGTAGCAGTAAATCCACCGCACTTCTTTCTTTCTTTCTTTCTTTCTTTCTTTCTTTCTTTCTTTTTTTATATCTTTTTACTTATCCGTTTACCCTCCAAGGTTGGTCTCTCCCTCGGACTCAGTGAGGAATCCCACCTCTACAGCCTTATGAGCAGTGTACAGGAGCGTGAGACTTTGGGTCGAAGAATACAACTGGGAAGGAGGACCAAAACCTCGCCTAGGTGGCCTCACCAGCTATGCTGAACAGGGGCCTTGTGGGAGGATGGGAAGGCCGGAAGGTAAAGTGGTAGTGATTACTGTTTTAAGTGGAAGTACAACTAGGCAACCATCATCTATATAACACTAATCGGAGAGAAAAATGGAAGGTGTCCCGACACTTCAAAAAATGAAGGCATCGGCCAAAGAAGGACAAGGGCCAAGAAGGGCGTGAAAATGAAAGACTCCCTAGCCCTCGCAAACCTAATAGCGTCGGGGTCGGAAAAGAACAAGAGTTGACCAAGAGAGGACGGATAGGATAGATTAAAGTGAGTAGCCTGGAACAAGTAACTGAAAGCAATGTCGGGACTCAGCTAAGGCCCTCGTGGTCGCCAAACCACGCTCCGAAGTTCAGAGCCCCTGGGGCCACTTCTAGCCGCCTATAACGACAGGCAGGGGATACCGTGGGTGTTATTCTACCGCCCCCACCCGCAAGGGGCCGGAAGGTATAGACAAAGAAGAAGGAAGCATCCGTGGCCTTATGTTAGGTACCATCCCGGCATTTGGTGGAGGAGAAGTGGGAAACCACGGTATACCCTTTCCAGGGTGGGTGAGGAGGGAATCGACCCCCCTCTACTCAGTTGGACCTCCCGAGGCTGAGTGAACCCAGTTGCAGCCCTCGTACCACTTTTCAAATTTCGTGACAGAGCCGGGAATCAAACCCGCGCCTCCGGGGGTGGCAGCCAATCACGCTAACCACTACACCACAGAGGCGGACACTAAATCACCTTTCCAAATTTGTAAATCAGAAATAGCAATATTCAAATGTCTAAGAACATGTATAACTTTTTTCTTCATCTACCACTTTTCCCACCCCTGTAGTGTTGCAGGTGCGAACCGCATCGCACATGTGGATTTGGCCCTGTTTTACGTCCGGATGTCCTTCCTGTCGTCAACATATATAAAGGGATGCAATCACTATTGTGTGTTTCTCTAGTGGTTGGTAGTATGGTGTGTTGTCAGGATACGAATAGGAAACTATTGGAACAGATACAAACAGAGGACAGAAGAATTGATCCGGCGGGAATCGAGCTCGGCACCCTCTGAAACGAAGGGCAGTGCGCTGACCATTCAGCCAAGTAGTCGGATGTTAAGAGCATGGGTAACAATCAACTAAATTCTCCTCTGCCCACATGCAGTGCTGAGGATTTAAGGATTAACTCTGGTTATAGATCAAGTTTCATACACAAATATGCAAGAGAAATGCCCTCTAAGGTTTGATGTGGAAACATAGGCAATTTGATACACCCCTTAATACAGCATGCTCCATCATTTATGTTATTATGATGTCTGTATCACGAGACCAGAACGTTCTGTATAAATTCTCGTCTATAGTGGGGTACATTAGTGTGTTTTTCCTTACTTGTGTCCGGATATCTGAGTGCTGACTCCACAAGACTTACAACAGCAAGAATCAGCAACAAGGTTTCGTATACTCAGCACAATTCCTATCCCTCCCATCCCTTCCATCCATTCACTCACCCTACCGCTCCACCCACCCCCTCACACACAGACTTGGCACCCCTTTTCGGTGCGAAGAGCACAAGCGGAAGAAAAAGTTATGTACAACATTACGAGCGATGCCAACTGGAATTCAAATGCGAGGTTAAAAGGAATTTGGGTTAATGTTGTTACAAATGTCGCTATTTTCCTTCTGTAACAGTTATGAAGCACATTCTTGTTTTATTCATAATTGTGATGGCTGAACAATGGGATTGTCCAGGATTGAAAGACATTTTGAATAATATTCTGTTGTCTACCCCAGTGATAACATGATTGGTAAATGAAATGGCGTATGGCTTTTAGTGCCGGGATGTGTCCAAGGACATCGGCTCGCCAGGTGTAGGTCTTTTGATTTGACGTCCGTAGGCGACCTGCGTGACGTGATGAGGATGAAATGTTGATGAAGACGACACACAGGCCTACACCCATTCCCCGTGTCAGGGGAATTAACCAGTTATGGTTAAAATTCCCGACCCTGCCGGGAATCGAACCCAAGACCCCTGTGGCCAAAGGCCAGCACGCTAACCATTTACCCATGGAGCCGGACACATGGTTGGTGAACCAAATATATTTGAAAATGAGTTGCCTTAAAATAAATAATTAAAATGTTCAGATGTTGCTGTCAGAAACGAAGTACTGTATTATTGACTGTCAAATTTGTTTATTTGTTTTTAAGTTAGTTGTAAACAAGCGCACATATATTAGAGCACGTGTAATGCAAAAATTCCTTGTAGAAAACACGCTCATTACTTGGTGTTTGCTATTTATTTATTTATTTATTTATTTATTTATTTATTTATTTATTTAGTTCCGTTTGGAACTGCTATGGACCACGTGGTTCTTATCTCTAGCAGCTTTCTTCTTTGACCAGTACTCCTTCATTCTTGCACTGTGAATGTCTTTTCGCTCCTGAGTCCATTTCACACCTCCTCCCGGACGTACTGTTTTTTCTGTTAGTGACTGGAGAGAGTTTGATGTTCTGATCAACGTTCTGTACCTATTCCTGTCATAAATTTCACTGGGAGCAATGTCCAATTCTTGAAGGTCTTTTCTGACGAGTCTTGCCCACTTGGCATTAGTCGCTTTCCTTCTAGAGATGGTGTGGAAGATTCTGGAGGTGAGCCTCTGATTGTCCATCCTCATGACATGACCGTAGAAGTTCAATCTCCTCTTCCTCATAGATGTTGTAATGCTCTCCAATTGTTGGTACAGTTCGTTGTTGTGCCTGACTCTGTACCTGCCTTCTTCTTTAATGGAGCCCATGATTTTTCTCAGGATCGTATGGCTTTTAGTGCCGGACATGTTCGGCTCGCCTGGAGCAGGTCTTTCTATTTGACGCCCATAGGAGATCTGCGCGTCTAGATGTGAGATGATGATTATGATAACGTGGTAGGGAGAGGATTAAACCCCGTGTTGGCACAAAGTCTACTCTTGTCGAATAACACCAAGAGGTCTGCTTAAAGCCTGAGGTCTCCATCCGACGGACGAATCGCTATCACCAACGCCATATGCCCTCACTCCACATGAACACTGCAAAGAGGTTTGGAATTTAATCCAGGCTTTTTACACGCAATGTAGTGATCAGAAATTTTATACGTTCGTATCCTGCCGACCAAAGTAATAGTGATTTTTTTTTCCACCAACGGTGCTCAAACCGGCTAATCACTGTTCCAGAATATATGACTTGACGTCTTAGAGATCATGGCCACCATCTTCAGGGCTGCCGACAGTGGGGTTCAAACCAACTATCTCCCGAATACTAGATATCTCACGTATCATGTTTCAAAAAACTGTACATAATCTGTTGAATACGGTTCCTTGGATTAATATTCAACGTTTAGGCCTTCAGTTCAGAGGGTCTCGGGTTCGATTCCCTGTCTAGTCGGGTATTTTAATCGAGTCTGGTTAATTCCTCTGACTCGGGGACTGGGTTTTTGTTACAACACACTCCACATTCACACAACACACCGCATCCCATCACATAGGGTTGGCACGGAGTGAGTTGTCCGTGAGATTAGAGCTACACAGCTGTGAGCTTGCATTCGGGAGATAGTGAGTTCGAATCGTACCTTCGGCAGCTCTGAATATGGTTTCCCATAGTTCCTCATTTTCACACTTGGAAAATACTGAGCTGTAGCTTATTATGGTCACGACCACTATCTTCCCAGTCCTGCCCCTCTCTCGTCATTCCACTGCCGAAAACCTTAGCATCAAGAAGGGCATCTGGCCGTAAAACAAAGCCATATCCTCATGTGTGACACAGTTCGTACCCGCGACCCCAACAGGATGTAGGAAAAGCAGTAAAAGGAGTATAAATATGATATTGGGGGATCTGGTGATGGAGGTTTTAAGAGAAGGTGCAAGTAGGTAATCGTCTTCCGTTATCAGTAATTAAAGGGGGGAAAAGGAAGAGGTCTAACCTTTCAAAGAATGGGAGTACGGGAAAAATGAAGGAAAGTGCCACGAAGGGCGTCAAAGTGAAACATTGGCAATCTCAGCTAGTGGCACTGTGGACGCCAGCACACGCCTTCAAGTTGGGCACCACGGTGAGGGGGGGTTACAATTTCAGTCCTCTATTACGACAAGCAGGGGATACCATGGATGTATTATACCACCCTCATCCATATAGGGTAACGTACCACGGACTCAGGGTGGGATCCCATCTCTACCGCCTCAAAGGCTGTGCCCTGGAGCGTAAGACTTTGGGTCGGGGATACAACTGGGAGGAGGACCACTACCTCACCTAGGCGGCCTCACCTGCTATGCTGAATAGAGGCCTTGTGAGGCGATCGGAAGGTCGGAAGAGATAGACATATAAGCGGGAAGGGAGCGGCCATGGCCTTATGTTAGGTACCGTCCCGGCATTTACCTGGATGAGAAGTGGGAAACCACGGAAAACCACTTCGGGGGTGGCTGAGGTGGGAATCGAACGCCCCTCTACTCAACTGACCTCCCGAGGCTGAGCGGATCCCGTTCCAGACTTCGTACGAATTTTCAAATTTTTTAGCTGAGCCGTGAATCGAACCCGGGCCTCCAGCTAATCACACTAACCACTACACCACATAGGCGGACAGAGATGTTAAGTAAAGAACGAAAATGCGGTCGTGAAAATTCAATGTTCATTGACCTGGCCCACAACGGGAACTTGCACGCACTCTGCGGTGTGATAGCAGTAGTATCGGACATGAAGCTTAGATCTTTTTCAACAGAATAAATATGACCTAGGTCTCCATAGCTCAATTGGTAAAGCAACCGACGCTAAATCGGGAGGTTGCCCGTGTCCGATTGACCATTTTTGTTCTAACATCTCTTCAAATTGTCCGTGACATCACCATGGTCACCTGTTTCCAACGCGGATATTGAGATATATTTCTCGGAATATAATCTAATAATCTCGGACAAATACAGGATCAAATTATCATTATGTTTATGTTGAAATATGCTGCTGGGAACAGGATCTGTAGAAACTTAACTTTTAAAAAGGAATGACCGCATGGTATTGTATATTCCTCTCATTTATTTTTCTTTCTTTCTGAATCCATTTACCCTCCAGGATTGGTTTTTCCTAGGTTTCAACGAGGGATCCCATCTCTAGCACTTCAAGGGCAGTGTCCTGGAGCGTCGAAGACTCTGGGTCGGGTGGATACAACTGGGGAGGAGGACCCAGACAGCCTCACCTGCTATGCCTTGTGAGGGGAAGGGAAGATTGGTGGGATAGACAAGGGTGAGGGAAGAAAGACGCGGCCGTGGCCTTCAGTTAGGTACCGTCCTGGCATTTGCTGAAGGAGAAGCGGGAAACCACGGAAAACCACTTGCGAGGATGGCTGAGTGAACCCCGTTGCACTCCTCGAACCACTTTTCAAATTTCGTGGCGGAGCTGGGAATCGAACCCGGACCTCCGAGGGTACGAGCTAATCACTCTAACCACTACACCACAGAGATGGGAGTCATTTATTTTGTCAGATGTCATTTTAATTAATATCAAAACATAATCCATCTCCAACGTAGATATAATGTCTCTGGATAGGCACGGCAGACGTTATATGTTCAATTGTTTCTGAGAAAAGTGTACCTGCCTGGAACTTAAACAATGTCCGGCTCCATGGCTACATGGTTAGAGTGCTGGGCTTTGGTCACAGGGGTCCCGGGTTCGATTCCCGGTAGAGTCGGGAATTTTAACCATCATTGGTTAATTTCGCTGGCACGGGGGCTGGGTGTATGTACCGTCGTAATCATCATTTCATCCTCATCACGACGCGCAGGTCACCTACCGGTGACAAATCAAAAGACCTGACGAGCCAGACATGTCCTCGGACACTCCCGGCACTAAAAGCCATACGCCATTTCATTTACTTAAACAATACCATGCACTCGTTACTTTTTTTTTTTTTTTTTTTTTCAGCGACAGAACAATAACCTAGTTATTTCAAGTCCTGAACGGGGTCCACTCAGCCGCGTGCGATCAAATGAAGAGGTAAGAAATACGGCTGAAGAGGTCGTCATGCTGATAACGTGGCAATCCGGTAACTGCAGACCATCCGTCTGGTTACCAGTCATCTTAGCAGGCCAAGACCCTGAACGGATGTTGCGCCACGGTTAGTTTGCTCGTTTGTTTGTATTCAATTTCAATGTTTGTGAAAATAAATCCCGTAATTTATAAATAGTCCGCCTCTGTGGTGTAGTGGTTAGCGTGATTAGCTGCCACCCCCGGAGGTCCGGGTTCGATTCCCGGCTCTGCCACGAAATTTGAAAAGTGGTACGAGGGCTGGAACGGGGTCAACTCAGCCTCGGGAGGTCAACTGAGTAGAGGTGGGTTCGATTCCCACCTCAGCCATCCTGGAAGTGGTTTTCCGTGGTTTCCCACTTCTCCTCCAGGCGAATGCCGGGATGGTACCTAACTTAAGGCCACGGCCGCTTCCTTCCCTCTTCCTTGCCTATCCCTTCCAATCTTCCCATCCCTCCACTAGGCCCCTGTTCAGCATAGCAGGTGAGGCCGCCTGGGCGAAGTACTGGTCATACTCCCCAGTTGTATCCCCGACCAAGAGTCTGAAGCTCCAGGACACTGCCCTTGAGGCGGTAGAGGTGGGATCCCTCGCTAAGTCCGAGGGAAAAGCCGAACCTGGAGGGTAAACAGATGATGATGATGATGAATTTATAAATAGTGACATATCGGCATGCAATGGGTGCATTATGATACAAAAAAAATTATCGCAGAGTTATTTAAATAAAGTTAATCAATGCGTCCATAGTATTGAACATACAAGGCGTGATCAAAAAGTTTCCGTTTGAGGACGTTGCTGCAGCGGACGTGTAACGTAGCGCGACTCTGATTCGAGTATATAAACACGGAGATTAGTGTGGCAGTCGTTTCGTGCCGAGGTGCGTGCGTTAAATGCGCCCACGTGAACTATGACGACGTTATTACCAAATGCGTCCAAACAGGACCAAAGTGCTGTATTCTGTTCTTGGCTGCCGATGGACGAACATAAGTGGGCATCCATCGGAGAATGAAGACTGTGTATGGGGCAGCATGTCTGTCTAAAACCACCGGTGTGGAATGGTGCACCAAGTTCCGTGCGGGTCGCATTTCGACACAAGAACCCGGTCGATCTCGGAGGTCGGCCTCATCCATTACGGACAACAATCGGGCGGTGGATGAGGCGATTAGGGCAATCCAATTATCACGCCTTCGGTCCTATCAAAAAGGCCCTGTGCCGGGCTGAGTGGCTCAGACGGTTAAGGCGCTGGCCTTCTGACCCCAACTTGGCAGGTTCGATCCTGGCTCAGTCCGGTGGTATTTGAAGGTGCTCAAATACGACAGCCTCGTGTCGGTAGATTTACTGGCACGTAAAAAGAACTCCTGCGGGACTAAATTCCGGCACCTCGGCGTCTTAGAAAACCGTAAAAGAGTAGTTAGTGGGACGTAAAGCAATTATTATTATTATTATTATTATTATTATTATTATTATTATTATTATTATTATTATTATTATTATTATTATTATTAAAAGGCCCTGAAGGGTCGACGCTTCCTGTCGGAAGAGGATGTGCAGCGGGCGGTTACGGACTTCTACACGCAGCAGGACACGGTGTGTTACCACACGGGGATCTTCAAATCTTCAACGTGGTGCATTGGTGGGATTAGTGCCTCTATGCTCACTACGATTTTGCCTGATTGGCATCCTGATTCAGGACTGTACAGCCTTCGAACGGCATCTTTCTGATCACCCGTTATAAATTTGGCTATTAAAACAATAACAGTCCCATCAAAATTGTACGTATGTTTATGTACCCGCTAGTCCCGTTTCCTGAAGTAGAGGTCGCCGTTTAGAAAATGAACAACGGAAAGGAACTGGATCGGATGACCTTCCATCAGAGGCGTGGAAGATGTTTGGACCACAAGCAGCTACGTTCCTGGCAGACCTATTCAACAAGATCGTTGATGAACACTGTGCTCCTTCTAGTTGGCCTACCAGTGTTATGATTCCCATCTGGAAACGGAAATGAGATGTTAGAGACTGCTCCAACTATAGACCAGTTCGTCTGCTTTGTCATACAGTGAAGATCTTCGAACGTGTCCTAGACGCACGCCTTCGTGACATAGTTCGCATTGCCCCAAACCAATGTGGCTTTGTGAAAGAACCGGGAACGATCGACGCTATACATGCAACACGTTATTTGATAGAATGTCATATCGCTTTCTTTGATAGGGTGCCTCGTGGTCTTGTTTAGCAAGCACTCAGGATAAATGGTGTACCAGAAGTATACATTCGATGGATCCATCTGTATCGGAATGCCACCAGCTCTGTTCGATGTGCTGCTGGAATGTCTGCACCATTTCACATTCGAGTTGGCGTTTATCAGGGATCGGCTCTATCCCCGCTTCTGTTCATTCTCTGTCTCGACACCATCAGCACAGAAGTGATGGATTCTCCTCTATGCTAATGACATTATGGTCGCCTGTGAATCCCGCCAAGACTTGAAACAACTAGTCAAACGTTGGAAAAAAACTCCCTGGACAGATGTGGCCTGCGACTTAACGTCGGGAAGTCTGAGTACCTAGAGTGTGAGGTACGAAGTGATGGGTCAGTTAACATCGACGGCGTTGATATTCTGAAAACATTGCAATTAAATATCTGGGATCATTTATCCAATCGATTAGTGACACACTTCCAGATGTTCGAAGCAGAATCAACGCTGCCTAGATGAAGTGGCGCCAAGTCACAGGAGTCCTTTCTGATCGGAGGGTGCCAATGTGTCTGAAATGAAAGTCTATAGAACCATCATTAGACCAGTGGCACTGTATGGAGCCGAGTGTTGGCCAGGTGCAAGGAGACACGAACAACAGCTGCATGTCATGGAGAAGTAAGACGCTTCGCTGGCCAATGGGACTCACTAGACTGGGTCACATCAGAAATGAGGATGTTCGGAGGGCATTTGGTGTGGCCCCAATCTCTGAGGAAATGCGAGAGAATCGTCTGCGATGATAAGGCCACATGCTAGGCAGAAACGATTCTTCAGTTCCGAGAAGGACATTACACTTAAGTCTTTAGGGCCGCAGACCATGAGGACGACCAAAGAAGCGCCGGCTCGACACTCTGGGAGGATATGCATGTGGCGAAAGTCTCTTCTAAAGATGCAAAGACCCCATCAAATAGAAAAAAAAAATTGTGCACAACACCAGACCCTACAATTAAGCGTGATAAATGCTTTAATAATTTTGTGTGGCTATTTCTAGCTGAGTGCAGCCCTTGTAAGGCAGACCCTCCGATGAGGGTGGGCGGCATCTGCCATGAGTAGGTAACTGCTTGTTATTGTGGTGGAGGATAGTGTTATGTGTGGTGTGTGAATTGCAGGGATATTGGGGACAGCACAAACAACCAGCCCCCGGGCCATTGGAATTAACCAATGAAGATTAAAATCCCCGACCCGGCCAGGAATCGAACCCGGAACCCTCTGAACCGAAGGCCAGTACGCTGACCATTCAGCCAACTAGTCGGACGTGATAAATGCTGGGAAGTAGAAGATTTGTACGGCCGGATGTCCTTCCTGACACCAACCTCAGCTGAGGAGTTACTGAAGAAGAAATGAACGAATGGTGAATGAAATTATTTAAAGAGGTGGAAGGAATGGGTGTGGCATACACATAGGAACTGTCCAGGTATTAGTCTGAAAGTGAAAATAGGAAACTATAGAAAACCATTCTCAGGACAACCGACGGTGGGGTTCGAACCCACTCGTCTCCCGAATGCACAGCTTGGCTCCATAGCCTTAGCACGTTAACACGGGTGGCCACTCCGTTCGGCAACAATCCCATCAAGATTGATCATTTAAAAAATGGGAACTGTAGGAATCTTTCACACCCAATAAGACAACCTGCTGACCTACCTGTTTCTTCAGATCGAAAATGAACAAAAGTCGGAGAACATGTTTTAAATGATGCCTCTGTATTCAATCAGCACCACTTGCCTACATTTAGGGCTGTCGCCTAGATGACAGAATTCCTATCACTTGTTTACCTGGCTTTTCTCAAATGATTCCAAAGAATGGACAGCAAAACATTGCCGAGAGGCGGCTACTGGTTTAAGGAACGCTAGCTGTTCTATGATAAACTTACTTCAGAATTGGACGATAATTTTCTAATGATACCTGCTTGCGATAGTATCTTAATGGTTAGTTGTCACCAGCATCTACTTTAAACTTATGACTTATTCATACAGTGTTTTTAAAAAAATCTGATTCAACAACGTTTTCCCGTTTGCAGCAACTATACGGCTTTTCAAAATGTCAGTTTGTTTTTAAACATTCCAGTCTCTCTGTATGAAGCAAGGGCCCCTAAAGCAGTGACAGCATATGTAATCTGTCATGATGTTGTTGTAGAATAATTTTGTAGCAGTAGAAAAAGGTTTGTATATTTTTAAACATGTACGTAGTACGATAACAAAGAAACAAAGAGTTTGCTGGACAACACAAAATATGATCGCAGTGAGTGATACAGATATTATACGTTTAAATGAAAAAAACGACGAACATTCCTCTTTTTCCCTGAGGATATTGTGACATGGTATACAATGAATAAATACAGCCAACTTTTGTGGTAGATATTTGTTTCGTTCCGTCCCCATGTGACAGTAACTACGTCGCCCCAAGGTTACTGAGGTTCAATTTCGGCCGTCGGGAATAATGTTCTGATTTGTACGAGGTATTTCAGTAAAACGAACATGGCTTTGGGGTACGTATGTTTATGTGTAGATTTAATAAGTTAGCTTGAAATGCTAGGTGTGTAATAAAGGTGACTTTGCGTGAGTTATTGCAAACTAGGAGAAACCCACCTCCATAGCCGCCAGTGCTAACATCAGGGGACTTCTCCGTAAAATGCAATGTACACGTCTATGCATGCTTTTCCAAAACAATTCGGAAATTTTTGACAGTTTTAAAGAGCTGTTTGTCGTTTCATTGGTCAAAGTATTCTCACAATTATATTTGTATAGTGTATGGATTTATAGAAAGATTGAATGACTTTTAGAGCCCACGTAGAGGAGTCCGATCCTGGCTCAGTAAGGTTGGTATACTAAGGTGCTCAAATACGCCAGCCTCTTGTCGGTAAATGTATCTGCTCCATGGGATAAAGTTCTGGCACCTCGGGATCTACGAAAACCGTAAAAGTAATCAATGGATCGTAAAATCAATAACACAAGATTTATAAAACAAATGACTCTACACTTAAAGTCATCCTCCAGTGCCGCTCTTTTTTTCTCTTTACAGAAAAGAATACTTATAAATAAGAACTTCAATTGTTTCAGAAATCAACTACAGCAGATGTGTTATGTCGGAGTAAGAGACAAAAACCTTTACACAAAGAATATTTTGTCTGGCTAATTGGCTGAATTGTCATCGTAGGTCCATCGGTTTACGTGGCCCCGAGTTCGAATTTCATTCGGTTGGGGGACTTTAAGGGGAGTTTGAAAGACAAAAATATGAAATTTTTGACATTTTACTAAATATGTCTTAAATATTGTTCAGGGTTTCCTGAGTAAAATGGTATATAATTTATCTCTGAGACCTTTAGGAATATTTACTTTTTTATTTTATAACACTACTTGCATATCTGTCGAAGCTAGTTAATTTTTAGACATACTTTCTTTGCATATGGATATCTTTGAAACTACTCCGCATAGAAGGCTGTCAATAGTGTAGAGTATTCTGAACATAAGAATCCTATTCTTGAAGCTGTTATGGAGGCCATAAAGCCAATCTACATGGACCTACCTCATCCAGGCCTCAGAATCGTAACGAGTCCAACAATGTTATCTGGGCTCGAGTGCCTGAGAATGTATTTGCAGGGAGTAAATGATCTATGTTAACATTTATTGATGGGAACGTAGGAAGAATAAGCATGATAATGCATCTCACCATCAACCCTGGCTGTCATACCGTTAAGCGACTGCAACATTCGGACAAACTAAGACTTGCCAAAGCACATCGTGCAGCGAAGTTAATCACCAAAGAAGCAAATTTAGCCCGTAAGAAACTTTTTGGACGAGGGGTACAAGTGTGTTGATCTTGTCTGTTTTTCTGCGTGATTTTGAGACTTCATTTAAAATATGAGTGAATTATTGTTATTTTAAGTTTTAAACTAGATTTTCTCAAAATGACATTTCTTAAGAATGAATATATATGTAACTGAGAAACTACTCGTGATAACTACATGAAGCTTTGTGAGCTGCTTTATTATATCTTAGTACCCCTACTGAAGCATAATTATAGTATAGATTTGCATAGACATTAATTTAGAGGTTTGAATTTACAAATATATGAATGTAAAAATTGCATCTTTAAAACAATTAATATCTTTGATTCCTTTGTATCTTATTTATCAATTCTGCTTCAGCACACACAAATAGTATGCAAAAGTCAACTGTAAAAATTTCAGAGTCTTATCTTCACTGGTCTCAGACATAAAGGAACATAAACTTCGTTTTTGTAACAGTGGCCGGATAGGCCTTTTAAACTCCTCTTAACTGCATACAGTTAATTTCTCTAGCTTGGGGGTTGGGTGTTTGTCTTCGCCTCAATACCTATCATCACTTGTTGCACACAACACATCATACTACAAACCACGACAGAAACACGCAATACAGTAGTGAATATATCCCTCCACATAAGACTGGCCTCAGGAAAGGCATCCAGCCACAAAACTGGTCTAAAACCATATGAAGTGCGACATAACTAACAGGGAAAGTGGTAAGGAAGAAGAAGATGACCCTATTTGAATTATTTTATAACATTACTTGCATATCTGTCAAAGCTAGTTAATTTTTTTACATACTTTCTTTACATATGGATATCTTTGAAACTACTCCGCGTAGAAGGCTGTCAATAGTGTAGAGTATTCTGAACATAAGAATCCTATTCTTGAAGCTGTTGTGGAGGCCATAAAGCCAATCTACATGGACCAACCTCATCCAGGCTTAAAGAAAAGAAATGATTTAAGTTCTTATGATTTCATCATTTTCTATATTCTACGTCCTTGAATTAGACCTATGAATTTTTTCCTTCTAAAGTTATCTATAAGTTATCAGTACCACCATCATCATCAATGTTGCGTTGGTCAAATTTCTGTAGATAGCTCTTTGTATTAGCAGTAGAATATAATAGAATACTCCCATCCCCTAGTTCCGGATCGCCTGAAACTGACGAGGGAGAACTATTTTATTGCAATTCATTAAGTTAGATACACGCATTATATTTACTGCAATTCATTAAGTTCGATACACGCATTATATTTATTGCAATTCATTAAGTTCGATGCACGCATTATATTTATTGCAATTCATTAAGTTCGATACACGCATTATATTTACTGCAATTCATTAAGTTCGATACACGCATTACATTTATTGCAATTCATTAAGTTCGATACACGCATTATATTTATTGCAATTCATTAAGTTCGATACACGCATTATATTTACTGCAATTCATTAAGTTCGATACACGCATTACATTTATTGCAATTCATTAAGTTCGATGCACGCATTATATTTATTGCAATTCATTAAGTTCGATACACGCATTATATTTACTGCAATTCATTAAGTTCGATACACGCATTATATTTATTGCAATTCATTAAGTTCGATGCACGCATTATATTTATTGCAATTCATTAAGTTCGATACACGCATTATATTTACTGCAATTCATTAAGTTCGATACACGCATTACATTTATTGCAATTCATTAAGTTCGATGCACGCATTATATTTATTGCAATTCATTAAGTTCGATGCACGCATTATATTTATTGCAATTCATTAAGTTCGATACAGGCATAATATTTACTGCAATTCATTAAGTTCGATACAGGCATTATATTTACTGCAATTTATTAAGTTCGATACAGCCATTATATTTATTGAATGCCATAAGTTCGATACACGCATTATATATTTTGCAATTCATTAAGTTCGATATGTGCATTATATTTTCCTGTTATAATTGTTTCACTATTACTACACTATACATAATTTATTTTTTCCTAGACGTTGACAATGCTATATAGGCTGGGACAACATTTATCTTCCTCTTCTTTAGCTTATTTAATGCTTACTTTTCTGTCACAAGTCTTACGGAGTATCCTACCATTACAAGATGGTGAGTGGGTGACTCCATGAATTGGTAAATGGATGGTTTCATGTTTGAAATATAATAGGCTGCATCAAGCATTCGATTTGTGTGAGATCCTGACTGCCTCCAGCTTGAATTTCATGCCAGAGTGAATGGAAAAACACTCTCCTCTCACGCATAGCCACCAACTGGGGAGAGAGCAGTCAATGGAGGATGCGTGCTTGATTGTGAATTGATAAAATAACTTGAACGTATTAGTAATTAATAAGTGAAATGTACCTTAATATTGTACATGGCCAATTTGATTCGTTTGATGTTCCCCTAACCAGTATTGCAGTTTACGCAGGCACCAAGATACCAGTATCTTGTTCCACAAGGGTTCTTTTACCTGTCATTAAATCTACCGGCACTAGGCAGTGTCCATTTGAGCCCTTTCAAATAGCAACGGACTGATCGCGAAAGAGCCGGCCAACTCGGGGTCAGAAAGCCAGTGCATTACCGTCGGAGCACTCATCCCGTCGGAATACTACGTGGTTATATGCCAATGTCATCAGAGTTACTATAAATCCCATATTTTAAAGCTTCAGGGTCCACGCAGGACAATCTGTATGTAACAGTCACATAAAAGCGCAAGCTTGTTTGAATCTCAAGTTTTAGTTGATTACATATCGTTGCCCTAGTTCATCTTATGGTGGCACTAACATGCGTATATTTGCTTTCACATACTGCAAAGAAAAAAGGAAACCTTTGTACGTATAAGAGAAAATTGTGCTAAATTTTATATGCTTAACATACACATCATGAAGTAGCTACTGCTCTATTTTTAAACCATCTATGTCCATTACAAGCAATTTTGCAACTTATTTTATACATTAGTAAGCAAAACATATATAAAAGGGTATTTCTTCTGGGGAATAGAATTTTACAATTAATTCAAAATTATTGTGTAAATAATAATTACACGAATATTAACCTGAATATTTACAGCCTGGGCAGTATTTAGATTTTATTATTTTATATTCTATAACTGCATATTTTGAAGTCCGAAATATTTTCTATTTACGTAGCAGATTTAGTCAAGTTTTAGGTTCAGTGTGGATAACAAAGATATGATAAAAACCACAGAAAAACTATGCAAATTCATGTAGTGGTTCTTGAAAAAAAGTACAAGATTTTTGAAGGAAAATTTAATTGTATATAAACAAATTAGTTTACCTACAACATTCTTCCTTTAAAATATCCCATTGTCCTAACGAACTGTATTTACTTTCTCTAAGCCCTTTTTTTCATTTTACCACCCTTCCTCTTTTCTTCTTCACTGTAGTCTATTAAACACAATGCCTACTAAGAAACACCAATTTCAGTGGCCTACAACTAGAAATGCAATACTGTTATTGTCACAATAGAACAATTTACGCATCAAATAACACATCGGTGTATTGGGGATATAAATATTCTTCTATGAAAATGCCATGCCGGTGTAAGTCAGGAAACGTTAAGAAACGTTAAGATCATTACGGAAGTGTGAACAAACTGGAATGCAGGACAGATAGAACCAACTGACGCCCAGCGGTCTAGATATAGCGAACCTACTTCTTACCTGGAGGCACCAGGTTCGATTCCCGACCAAGTCAATAATTTTAACCCGATTGCGAGAGCTGTTCATGGTCGACCCAACCTGCGTCAGAACAATTGAGGATTTGCCTGATGGTGTGATAGGAGCCCCAGTCTAGAAAACCAAGAATGACGGCTGAGAGGAGTCCTCGCGCTGACTTCACGTTACCTCGTAACCTGCAGGCCTTGTAGCTGAGCAGCAGTTGCTTGGTAGATCCATCAGGAGTGTAGCGTCATGAGGTGTGGTTTCATTTGAGAGAAGGAGACGGAGCAAGAGCTATGATGTATGCCTTTATTTATATCTACAAATGATATTTTTGGTGAAGAATGCGTCTAACGTTTCTTTCCAGTATTGCGTCCCTCGGTTAATGTCGTGTGTCCCAAAATATACAATAATATACCAGACTTTTTTAATGATTTCAAGATATGAAAGCTGACGTAAAAAGAAGAAAGTGCAAAGAGTCTACCCCTGTAGTTTTCAATATCAGATGGCGCAATAGGGAGTGGTGTGTACATCCGCCATACTGTGATGAAGTCGGAGCTCAGAACTGGTGGTAAAATTAGTAAAACTCGGAACTGCGACGTGATACCACGTACATGGAGAGGTCGTTCTTTTCTATCGATTTGTAATGATATTTGTGAGGAAACATGACTAGGTATGTGAAGAATTGTAAATGAGTTGAGAATCTTGAGAACATTTCTGGAAGATTAATTCAGTGCATTGCGGTACGGCTGGTTATTGTTGATATCTACTTACTCAGGAAACAGGTGGATTCGATTACCACGTCAGCCATCCTCGAAATTGTTTTTCATAGTTTCCCATTTCAACTCCAGGCAAATTCTGGGCTGGTACCTTTGTCAAGGCCACAGCCATTCCTAATGGTATCATTGGCTTTACGTCCTACTAACAACTTTTATGATTTCCGGAGATGCCGAGGTGCCGCAATGTTGTCCTGCAGGAGTTCTTTTACGTGCCAGTCAATATACTACCACGATGCTGACGTATTTGAGCACCTTCCAATACCATCGGACAGAGCCTGGATCGAACCTGCCAAGTTGGGGTAAGAAGGCCATCGCCTCAACCATCTGAGCCACTCAGCCCGGCTCCCAGTAATTAAGCTGGTACCATTTTTTGGTATAGGCTGAAAGAGCCCCAGGGCCATGTGTAGGCCTACATCCGGAAGTGGAAATATCGTCTCTTAAATTTTTCGACTTCTTTACGGAGAATCAAACCACGTCATTCCGGGTAAGACTGCCTCGAACAGGCAGCACATAAAAAGACAAAAAATACACTTCTGAAACCGAAAATGCGTGGTTATGACACATCCGTCAATACATGCCTTAATGCTGAACTAGGACAGCGATACTTCCTAAGTACTCCGGAACATAAATTTGCTGTTGCTGTATTGACAGGGAATAATAGTCCTCATCTCCGTCGGTGCGAATTTCTCATGGCTGAAAAATGATAAAGGGGTGCACAAACTGGGAGTCCCTCTTCGGACCAGAGTGAGATGGTCCGGAACGGAAGCCTTGCAGACGTTAGCCGGCCTTGGGATGTTGAAGGCTGTTCGAGTGGGCACGCAGCCCACCAAGCATGGCAATGAGTTGCCGAGTCAGTGAGCGATAATGACATGTACTTGACAGTACACCATGTTAGCACATCAATCAAGTACACGTCCAGCTCTCCACGATTTATTTCGTGTTCTACTGTGACGGACAGATGGGACTGCTGCTGCATCCAAGATCGCCCATAGGGTGCATTTGTACGTCAATATACCGAACTGTTATATAGGGTACTTCAATATCTTGTGTACATAAGATACTCCGAGACGGAAAAAACAATTTTTGGTTATATTAAGGGGAGTCGAAACCCTAAAATTACAAAATTTGAAATTTTTGGGGTCCGCCTCTGTGGTGTAGTGGTTAGCGTGATTAGCTGCCATCCCCGGAGGTCCGGGTTCGATTCCCGGCTCTGCCACGAAATTTGAAAAGTGGTACGAGGGCTGGAACGGGGTCCACTCAGCCTCGGGAGGTCAACTGAGTAGAGGTGGGTTCGATTCCCACCTCAGCCATCCTCGAAGTGGTTTTCCGTGGTTTCCCACTTCTCCTCCAGGCGAATGCCGGGATGGTACCTAACTTAAGGCCACGGCCGCTTCCTTCCCTCTTCCTTGTCTATCCCTTCCAAAACTTCCCATCCCCCTACAAGGCCCCTGTTCACCATAGCAGGTGAGGCCGCCTGGGCGAGGTACTGGTCATACTCCCCAGTTGTATCCCCCGACCAAGAGTCTGAAGCTCCAGGACACTGCCCTTGAGGCGGTATAGGTGGGATCCCTCGCTGAGTCCGAGGGAAAAAACCGAACCTGGAGGGTAAACAGATGATGATGATGATGAAATTTTTGGACTTTTCCAACAAAATAATTTCGTAAAACGTTAATGTAACATCTGTTATAAACTCTTCTTAAAAGCAAGTTTCTGACGAACACGGAGTAATAGTTTTTTAAAATCAATTTTTCATGAGGATCTACTTAAAGCCTCACTGTTTCCTGGTGCAGAAAGCACGCGAGTTCCACAGATTTTTAGAGAAATTCTCATCTTGATAACAAATATGACTGGCCTGGAATGGAACATGTTGATTAGAAATTAAGTACTTGGCACAGTTTTATGACCGGATGCCCGTCCTGACGCCAACTCTGTATAGAGGGAAGTTTTCTCCATTGCGTGTTTCTGTGGTGGTTGGTAGTGTGGTGTGTTGTTTGTAATTCAAAACGAGTATTAAGGCGAACACCAGCATCCAGTCATCAAGCTAGAAAAATTAACCATACACAGGTAAAATCCCCGGCTTAGCTCTGAATCGAACCCGCGGCTCTCAGAAAAGAAGGCCAGAGCGCTGACCATTCAGCCACGGAGCCGGACCAATAACTGCAGGCGTTCCCTTCAAAAATGTATTTAATTTAAAGGAAATCTTAACCGTTGCCTTTAATACACGTATGAACGTACCATTTCCACTTCTATTATAGTCCAAATTTCAATGTGTCATTGTTTAGGAAGCCTTTCTCGTGGACAATCGAGATTTCTTCTGAAGACGCAGAGCACAGTTCTCTGCGAAACGTTAAGAATTTCACCTTATATTCTTGATACGGAATAAGTCCAAAAGCCTATACAGTATCAAATCTTAACCGTATTCAAATCAAAAGAATCACTTACTTTTAGTATAGTAAACTTATAAGGGATGCCAGATATAATTTAAAAAATTGAAGTTCTTTCCTTCTAGTACAGTAAACTTATAAGGGATGCCAGATATATTTAAAAAAAATTGAAGTTCTTTCCTTCTGGTACAGTAAACTCATAAGGGATGCCAGATATATTTAAAAAAATTGAAGTTCTTTCATCAAAAGTTTCAAAGACACAGTCAATGTTAACATGTCACTCGCAGATACAAGTGCCCGCCGGCGTTTTCTCAACAATCCATCTTCCCGTATCGAGGTATATAGGTAATGTTTTCCATACTATTATCATAACTGACCATTAATATTTATAACAAATGTTCATAAAACATGTTATTGCACATTATTAAATTAGTCTTGGACCCACTACGTATCGATTTTATTCTGACACTAGCTGATGTACCCGTGCTTCGCTACGGAATTCTACATGGTATACAGAATTCTATGTTAAATAGTGTACACCTTGTGAGCAAGATTGTATTATATTGCATAGCAACGTCACCCTAGAAACGCGACGGGGAAGTCATCAAACGTCTTTTCTCATATGAAAACTGGGTTATGGAATTTTCATTATGATGGTAGGTCTGCTTGCCTACTTTTTTGCTATTCGTTTTACGTCGCACCGACACAGATAGGTCTCATGGCGACGATGGGATAGGAAAGGCCCAGGAAGTGGAAGTAAGCGGCCGTGGCCTCAATTAAGGTACAGCCCCGGCACTTGCCTGGTGTGAAAATGGGAAACCACGGAATACCATCTTCAGGGCTGTCGACAGTGGGGCTCGAACCCACTATCTCCCGATTACTGGATACTGGCCGCACTTAAGCGACTGCAGCTATCGAGCTCGGTTGCTTGCCTACTATCAGTCACAATCTGTGAATTGTAGTGCTATAATTTGGAATAGGCCTAAACTGTAATTCTAGACCAGGCCATACTACTATTACTAAGTGACCCTCTGCCAAATCTGCACACTGCTCATTCAAAACAGCGAGTCAGAGTAGGGAGGGAATAGCTGGAATACTGATGAACCGGTGTGTTACGTACCAGCAGTATCAGACAATGTACGAACCAGAGGAATGGCATGCTAAAGAAGAAAGTTTTCCAACTCCCCAGGTATTTCCCGCCAATATTGAGTCAGGCTGTTATACTCGGTACGCAACAGTAATTCCATCTATCAGAGTTGAGGGCACGATAAGAGGCAAAGAACATCACAACAAACAATGGTCAATGTAATGTTATTGTTGATCAATGGTATGCGCTTTCGATATTGTAGGCCTTCGCATTTAGTTTTCTTCCGACTCTGAAATACTACTCTTATCACAGTCGGTACGGTAAAACTGAATAAAACATAAATGATCGGAAATTGTATTCTCTATAACTTTTGTTATGTAGTACTTTTCTACAGGAGCAATAACGAAGGTATTTCAAAATTAAATTTTAGGCGCCTACACCTAAACTACCATTTACCCAGGTTCAGTAAAATTGTTTATAGCGTAGACTACAATTTTTTCTTCCCCGACTCTATATAATTTTCATCAAATTCTGTTCACCTATTTTCTCGTGGCTCGGCGTTGATGTGGACTTAGCAACAAAAATCGAAATTCATGAATATCAGTGTTATCATAGCTGGTTCGGTAAAATGTTGTAAGACATAAATGATCGGAAATTTAATTCTATGTAACTTTAGTTATATAGTATTTATCGATAGGACCACTTAAAATATAAATATTTGAGAATTGAATTTCAGTCCTTCCCCTAAACTACCATTTCACTCAGCGTGAACAAAATGATTTGTAGCCTAGATTGTAGTGGCTCATCCCCCGACTTTACATACCGATTTTCATTAAATTCTCTTCAGCCGTTTTCAAGTGATGCGTGTACATACATACATACATACAGACAGACAGACAGACAGACAGACAGACAGACAGACAGACAGACAGACAGACAGACAGACAGACAGACAGACAGACAGTTAACAGGCGACGATGGGATAGGAAAGGCCTAAGAATGTGAAGGGCGTGGCCGTGGCCTTAATTAAGTTAGAGCCCCAACATTTTCCTGGTGTGAAAATAGGAAACCACAGAAAACCGTTTTCAGGGTTGCCGACAGTGGAGTTCTCTCTATCTCTCGGATGCAAGCTCACAGCTGGGCGCTCCTAACCGCACGGCCAACTCGCCCGGTCCTTGTAATTTTAAATCAAATAATCTTCAAATATTTACTGAGTTCAAGATCTATTCTTCTCTCTTTTCACCTTCTTAGTTCTCCGCCTCCACAGCGTAACGGATAGCACTATTTACTGCCACCCTTGGAGCCCGTGTTCGATTCCTGCTACTGCCAGAGATTTAAGCATGGTAAGAGGGCTGGTATGTGATTAAAATGGCACATGCAGCTCACTTCTACTGTGGGGGTGGGGTGCCTGAAAAGAGCTGCACT
This sequence comes from Anabrus simplex, assembly GCF_040414725.1. Taxonomy (NCBI): domain Eukaryota; kingdom Metazoa; phylum Arthropoda; class Insecta; order Orthoptera; family Tettigoniidae; genus Anabrus; species Anabrus simplex. Next base: position 476,893,893 of record NC_090265.1, on the reverse strand, counting down.
ACTTACGGATGAGGATATGAGTTGACGACATTAACCTTCTTAGTTGACTAGTGGGCTTTTTGAGAATGACCTGTGGTTCAAACAAAGAACGCGTGCGACAGAGAATTGTGAAGAAATAAATATATCTCAGTGTCTTGTGTTTTAAGGAGATCTTCCCTCATAGAAAGGATTCACATTTGTCGTCGGAACAAATTTTGTCAGCTCTAACGAAAATTTCCAAACAAAATTCAAGGTACTGAAATCGAAAAGGCAGTATAAAAAGATTCATCATAGAAGTAGAAACAGCACATGTATGAAAGTTAAAATAATGCCGTTAAAAAGGAATAATCTGGCAATTTGTAAACGTAAAAGAAATGTCTTCAAACAGAGGGCGTGGATATGGGAATAATACGCAGAAGAAAGTTCTAGAGTGGACTCTTTTTTAAGACTTCAAACCGAAATCGTTATATGGCTTCGGAAATAAATTGTAAAAGCCTTGCCGGGTGGCAGGAAAAGCAAACAGACAGGTGAATGCGTGTAAAATCCTAAACAATTTCCCTCAATGTAACTGAATGTAGTGAGAAAATGACCCACACTCCATGACTCAACAAATTTACAGAAAGTGTACATCTTTGGATTTTTATTTACAAAGTTACACCGCGATGTGATTATTGTGTAAACATTAACATGGGTAGGCTTTCAGATATTCTTCTCACCTAGACCAACACACAGTGACATCTAAGAGAACTTGCAACGAACTTCGCTTGACATGATAGTGGACACTTAGCTATCTGGTTGATTATGCATGAATTGTGTTTTGTAAAAAAAAATTATGAATATAACTCTGTTTATAGATACCCTCTATTAGAAGACAGTTGTTCACATCTCTTACCAACTTTTACCAGGTTTTGTAAGATTTTCCTAACTCGCTGACTAATTTTACAAACATATATTATATAAAAAACTGTATTTATGTTAAAAAATCTGAATATCTGCATTTAAAATGGAAAATCTGAAAATTAACATTCATTAAATAAAATACACACTCGTCGGACCTTGTACTCACACTTACTTGTTACCTGCTTACTTACACATACGTTATTTGAAGGGCGCCAGCTGCCACTCAGTGCAGCAGTAATAGAATGAGACTCTTGAATATCTCTAGGATGTGGGGTAATAAGCTTACTTGACAACATACCATATAAGTTCTGGGAAAAGGAGATTGGCGTTCGGTTTCCCCATTAATTTTGAGGTTAAGATATTTTACTGTAATGAAATGAAACTATGAATTCGTTTGATCGAACAATATATATTCTTTAAGTAATATATCAAAAAATAGTGAGTCTTGTTGCGATAAAACAGATGAGAATATGAAATTATGACATTGCAACTGAAAGTAACTAGGCATGAATTTAAATTCTTCTTGATCGGACATTTAACAATTTATGCGAAATATTTCCCTCACTGATTCACTTGACTGTACCTTCAACACTTTGAGTGTAATTATGACGTAATCCTTTGATCTGGTGTTTACTGTAGATGTGTCACGCCTAACTTGGTGATATATCCTTGTGACTGCTTCTTCTCCATATCATCTGACTTCTTTGTAAGTCAATATGGTATTACCTCTTGGCAGGTCCAGGGTTGCCCTCTCTGACTTCATGGCAAGCCCTTGCGTCCGTGTCTTCCACTGAGTGACGGACCAAGTTTGGCCTCACTCTCTCAATGACCAAAGAATAATGGCTCACTGAGTCTTCTCCATCTCTCGTTCACACTCGTTGACTGACCAACTAAGGCCTCTTGATCTAGTAGACTTCTTCACTGTACTGCATCCGTATAACTAATGACTGACGCTACAATATGCACCCACCTTTTATAGACGTTGGTTGACACAGCTACGTAATCTCCAGAAATAACAATGACATACTCCCACCTACGCGACAAATATTACATACAGTGGTGAAATCCCCCGGGGGCGGCTGAGACTCTGAGCGCATATTCTAAATAAATACGATGACGTAGCCATGACTTACCAATGACTTGGCAGAATCGCCAACAATATTGCACAATGCACCAACGTCACATCCAATCTCTGAGATATACAACAATTCTCACTGTACAGGTATTGAGTGTTATTTTACACATACGTATATATGCATACATCTAAGTACAATCTTGCAAGCAACAGGCATTGCAAAGTCGAATTAAATAAGACTGATAATTGCAATAATAGTAACAATATCACAGATAACATAATAATAATACTGACATAATAATAATAATAATAATAATAATAATAATAATAATAAAATACAGATAAAATCATACAATAATAAAAATACAGATATCATCTTGTAACGGGATTTGAACCGTTACAATTCGCCTCCCTCATAAATAAATCGAAGAACAAAGAATCGATTGATTTATGAACAACATAATATAAATATAGCACTAACACATATAAACACTTTAAATGAGTATACAACAATAATTTTCTTTTTCAGCATCCATACATTTTATAAAATATCAAAGGTTTGAGAATTTTCTCGCACATTGTCATCGCAGATAACTGTCCAGTGTCCCATTCTCATACAATACACAAGAGCATAGCCCTTAATTTTACACACACAAATAATTTTCAATCAATATACAACATTCTTCTTCTTTTTTTCTTTTAACATATCAAAATATTTTGTGAAAATTCACTTATATGAGAACTTTTCTCGCATATTGTTATCGCAGTTAACTGTTCAATGTCTTGTTCTCCGGCTTTTGCCACACAACACATGACAATGTAGCACTTATTCTTCCAATGCACCAATACGACACTTGGTTCACACGCCAATCGCAGATGTTAGTTTTATTTTGCCAGTTTCTTACAAAAATTAATCATCTTAATCTTATCTCAAATATCACAGATAACATAATAATAATACTGACATAATAATAATAATAATAATAATAATAATAATAATAATAATAAAATACAGATAAAATCATACAATAATAAAAATACAGATATCATCTTGTAACGGGATTTGAACCGTTGCAGTTTACCAGTTTCGCCCGTGTCAAACAGATTTTGCGAATCCATGCAATTGTATTCCTTGAGTTACGTCACTAAGTAGAACTAAAATGTACCAGTTTTAGCTACTGAATAAATCTATGGAAGATTTAAGGTTAATCTTTCCAATGCTGACTAATATTAAATACAGTATACGCAACTCTTTTGTTTGTGTTCATTTATCACTCAGTGACGAATTATTATGTTTCAGAAAATTTATAAGTTTGGATGGCGTTATTTACAGTTCATTAAGATTAGCTTGTGTACTCCCTTTAACATGCATGAACATAATGATTCTGCCCCAATCACTGGGTTGCAGACTAATTTGGTTCACATGCGCGAAGACGTGGAAATACGTGCAGTAGTTGTTCAGTCACGGGCTTCTTTATATGCACGTGATCTCGCGGAATTTTTCATATAACACTTTATAGTAAATAATTCTTACACACTTAGTCTCAGGACATCTTGAAAATTTTAAGCAGAGTTAAACCGAGTCTTGGGAATACTCGTTCCAAACCTACCCCAGTGTTTCTACCCTTAACCAAAATAAATAATGTTACTGTGAGTGACCTTATAAAATAGGTGGCCCTCAGGACTTTTTGTACAAAATGTTATTCTTTACCATTCTTATACATTTAGCTTGTGGTTAGGCAGCCTAGGCCGAGGATGTTTTGGCATGTCGTCACTTGCTTCCGGTTATTCACTTATACCGTTTCTGCTTAGTTAAATTTCACCACAGTTCAATATTTATTGCAAGGAAACATACCCTGCGAGATCCTCTAGGTAACGGTGAAAACTGGATTTAAAAAATCTCCTGCGGTTCTCGAGTTAAAGAGTGCTCTTCCCGTAACTAGGACAGGATTTCTACCGTTAACAAACGTACGAAACATTGTGGTCGAACCATGAAAGGTGGGTATGTGTTACCCGGGACTGTTTTGTAGAATGTTTTTATCTGTACAGTTTGTGGATATTATCTTTAATGGTTTAGGCAGCATACGTCTATAGTGTCGCCTGGTGTTATCTTCTTTGTTTCTCAGAAATCGTTACTACTGGGCTTCCCTTCAACACAGTCCAATATTTCATAAATGGGAACCTTCCTCTGGATATCATCTCGGCAACACTGAAAACCGTACAAAAATCCAGTGCGATTTTCGAGTTATAAAATGCTATTTCCGTGTCTAGCACGGGATTTCTACTGTCAACAAACATAAAAATTGCAATGCGTTCCCGGAGACTATTTTTATAGATGCCTTGCTCTACAATTTCTAAGTATGCACTTGTCAATATGTTTAATGGTCTAGGCAGCGTAAACCGAGATATTGTTCGTGTGCCGTTACTTTCTTCGGGTTCTTTCACTAAAACAATTTGTTTTAAATATTTGTTTTATGTCGCACCGACACAGATAGGTCTTGTGGTGACGACGGGGTAGGAAATGGCTAGGAGTGGGAACGAAGTGGCCGTGACCTTAATTAAGGTACAGCCCCACCCAGCTTTTGCCTGGTGTGGAAATGGGAAACAACAACATAAACAATTACTGTTTCGAGTTCTTCCATTCTAGCTGAATATTTAATGCATTAAAACCTTCCTCTAGGAAACAACGAAAACCGTTTAAAATTATATCCAGCGTATAATGGTTTAAGCACTATTAAGCCGAGCCTCTGTACCTAGAACAGGGATTTTACTAATAAGAAACATAGAAACAGCTATTGTGTGTGACCTCTTAAAGATAGAGGTGTGATCCCCGGGAATATTTTGTGGAACTTTTAGTGCTTTCGATACATTCTTATTCATATAATTTGTAGATATCTTTAACGATTTAGGCAGCGTAAGCCGATAAATTTGTCATCTGGCGTCATTGTCGTCAAATTGTTTCGCAGAAATCGTCACTTCTCGATTTCCTTTCGTAGTAGTTCAACATTTTGTATACGAAAACCTTCCTCTAGAAATCCTCTACGTAACAGCGAAAATTGTCTATAAATTCGTCCAGTGATCCTCAAGTTATAACCGGATACCTACACTCACGTAGCCTACATACAGATATACAGACGTTGAGTTCTATGTATGTAGAGATTTGTGCTGTATACAAGCAGACAGCTTAGGTGGCATTATATCAAAATAGAAATACATTGTAGCTAAGGCGTTATTATTATTATTATTATTATTATTATTATTATTATTATTATTATTATTATTATTATTATTATTATTATTATTATTATTGGATTCTGTACACTGTAAAAATCTCCTTCAATTTTACTCTGTAATATTTTCTTAATGTGCTACCATTTTTAGATAAATAATGCCAGTAAATTTGAATAAATCAGTTTTTGATCATATGGGTGTGAGACTTGGACGCTAAACAAGTTTAAGAAAGAGAATCTTAGGACTATACAAGAGTATCCAAGGAAAGATAGAAAAAGAGCAGCTGATATTCGGTCGATTACTGAGGTTTCATCTTGAAGGGAGTACTCTCTTTAAAATGGCAGTGGGCTGACTGGCCATGTCGCACGACATAATGATGAAAGATGGACGGAGCTAGTGCTGGAATGGAGTCTGAAAGAACATCGGAGGCCTAGAGGAAGACCAGCAGAGAGATAGGATAGAGATATAAGGAAGATCGTTGATATCACCTGGAAGAGAACCGCACATAATCATACCACTTGGAGAAGACTATTACAATCCTATTGGAATCTATGACCTAAAGGGGCCACATCATTTATTGATTGATTTGGCTGATAGTGATAGTGGTTTGTATTGAAGCTCTGAAATACTCACTTCTCTCCCTCACTTTGATTGTATATTCCACAGTACGAATTTTAAAAATAATTCTACATTTGAGATTTAGTACATATATAGCAATGTTCATGTATTCAAAATGAAGTTTTGCTGATACCAAAGTGGTCACTTATGATCTACATCCTGCTTTATTTGCGCAGAGGGAAAAGATCTTCGCCGAGCGGGTCATAATGGCCCTGCCATAGATGACACTACTGGGGATAGAGCGGTTAGTTCTATTCCCGACCGTTTGTACCCTCAGACATTATCCTGGTACTCGGTTTTAGTGTAGGCAGGGTGAACTCCAGGACCGTGTGCCTATGGAGAAGTAGAAGTTCTATTTTTATCTTCTCTCAACTTACTGGACGGAGAATCGAATTAACGTCCTTCTGAGTGAAAAGAATGAGTTTCTATCACTTTGGAAACTCCCGATGCTTACACGAAGAGGTATTTGTAAAATACACTGAGACCTGTGTCAGAGCTGTCTTCACCAAGCGGAAATTTGTGTTTTCTGTTATGAAACGCCTGTGGGAAAGGCAGAAAGGGTTACTTCATAAACTGGGAGAGGCATTGCGTTTTACATGTTGCTTTCTGTAGACTGAACAAATCTCTTTCAATTTTATTCTACAGTATATTATTTCCTTAATGTACTACAATTCGGAGCGGGGATTCGATTCTACATTAAGAAGTCGAAAAATTCTTGTAGAGAGACATGGCGATGCGGTTCACTCAGCTTGGAATAGTAAAACTGTAGGCTACAGGGTTGATGTTCTAGAGACACAAGTATTTAAGCAGTCTTGTATGCCATTCAACTACACCGGGATTCGATCATAACTACATTACGTAATCAAATTGATAAAGGTATTCTAAAGCAGAATAAGACTAAGAATAGCCTATAAGTAGTGGCGGCCCTTCTTATGTGTTAATGTGCTGTGACATATAAACAAATATTACCCTGTTAACATTGATGCTTTCACGGCCCATACTTGTAGACACGATACGGGCTTATGCCATGTCAAGAAAACAAGGTGAAACTCTTTACGTTTTGCAGAGAACTGTGCTCTGCATCCTAAGAAGAAAATCTCGATTGTCCACGAGCAAGTCTACAATAATGAGGGTTTGAATTTAATAATTTTTTTTTTTACCGTCGGAGCTTTAGTGGTACGCTCGTTTGTCACCAGGTGGTTCGCTGTATGCAGGTACAGCGCTCCAAGCAGGAGCTGACTACAAAATTAACACGGCCGACTGGATCCCTCGCTGCGCTCTAGCTAGAGCGACGCATCAAGTCGGCCGTGCTCCAATTAACATGTTCTATCTTATCGTGTGTGCATCAGGAGTAACAGAGATTGATTCAATTTCCCTTACTATCCTAGGAGAATACACATCCTATATACTTTGTATATGCTTTGTATTTCCAACCTGACATTCAATTACCTTAGTTTCTTACCAACTGACATCACTTTGGTCACGGGAAAGCTTATTTTCATTGCAGCTATTTTCATGTACCAATATATTAGACTGAAGGCTTTCAACACAATCTGCCATTAAAACCAATTCGTCAGAACAGGCCAAACTGCTTACTACATTTCAACCTAACTGAAACCCTCCCTGCTACTTTATACCTTTCAGTAGATGATCGACGTAAACCATGAACAACAAAGGCGAACGATTCAAGCCTTGTCAAACACCTGTAAGTACCTAGAACCAAGAACTCATTCTACAATCAATTCTCGCTGCAGGACAATTGTCAACATAAATACATTTCAATTCTTTTAATAATCTACCCTTAATCCCGTGGTCCCCCAATACGGCTAACAGTTTTTTTCTTTTGCCCTCGGTACTCTGGCACATGCTTTCTCTAGATCTACGAAACATAAACATAACTGTGTATTACTCTAATAGTGTTTTGCAATTACCCGGCACATACTCAAAAACACTGACCTTAACAGTCCCTCTGTTGTCTGAAACCACACTGATTGTCATCCAATTTACTCTCAACCACTAATCACACCCTCGCCTCCAAAATGCTAGTGAACACCTTGCCTGGTACACTGATCAATGAGATAGCTCGAGAGTTGTTGCAGTCCTTCCTATTCCCTTGCTTATAGATAGGTGAAATTACTGCTTTTGTCCAATCAGAATGCACCTCTCTAACATTCCATGCTAATCATATTAATCTACGAATCCATTTTTTCTCTGCCTTCCCATTAAATTTCACCATTTCAGGTCTAATTCCATCTATTAGTGCTTCTTCTTGACACTGGAGTTCATTTAACATTATTTCGAATTCCTCAAGTGTTATGCTAGTAACATCATTGTCCTCCTCCCCATGAGCTCGGCTGTTCGTGACGTCACCAGCATGATTTCCTTCTACGTTGAAAATATTTTCAAAATAGTCCTTCCAACTTTCCAGTCATTCCCTTGAATCTAGTATGAATTTACCCGATTCAGCCAAAACACTATTCACCGGGCGAGTTGGCCCTGCGGTTAGGTACGCGCAGCTGTGAGCTTGCATCCGGGAGAGGGTGGGTTCGAATCCCACTGTCGGCAGCCCTGAATATGGTATTCCGTTGTTTCCCACTTTCACACCAGGCAAATGCTGGGGCTGTACCTTAATTAAGGCCACGGCATCTGCCTTCCAACTCCTAGGCATTTCCTATTCCATCGTCGCCATAAGACCTATCTCTCTCGGTGCGACCTAAAGCCACTAGCAAAAAGAAAGCACTGTTCATTTCTTTTTTTCCGTCGCTTTCTTATATTCTTTATTAATGTCCAGAAATTTTTCTCTGCCGTTTGACCTAGCCTTTCCTGTTTAATCATCCCACGACTTCTTCTTGGATTCAAGAATTACTTCTTTCGCTCAGTTTCTTTCATCTACATACAAATCCGTATCTCCATCAGTCCTTGTTTGGAGCCATATCTGATATGCGTTTCTTTTACGTTTACAAGCTGTCCTCACTTTATCATTCCACCAAGATGTTCGCTTTTTTTTCATCTTTACGCAGTTGTTACCAGGCATTCCCTTGCTGTTTCTACTACAGAATCTCTGCATGCCACCCATTCTATTCCTATTTCCTGAATCTTCTCACTGTCTAATGTTTGGAACTTTTCACAAATCATATCCATGTACTTCTGTCTAATTTCTTCGCCCTGGGTTTTTTCTGCTCTTATAGGTCTGCAGACAGATTTCACTTCCTTCAGGCCTAGAGATACTTAGTTCATTACAGATCAAATAGTGGTGTGTATCATCATAAAATCCCCGGAATACCCGCACATTCCTAACAGATTTCCGGAATTCTAGGTCGACTCTGTTATGGATCTTGTGCCCCTACCCTCCCATGCTTAGCGGTGAATAGCCTTATACTTGAAGAATGTGTTCGTAACTGATAATCCCATACTAGTACAGAAGTCCAGCGCTTCCCATTCCTAATGGCTTCCATATCTTTCCCACATTTATTCATCACATTTTCGTATCGCTCAGTTTTATTCCAAATCTCGCATTGAATTCGTCTATTAGCACTATCATATCCTTGCTGTTGACCCTGACTACGATGACACTTAATGCTTCATAAAACTTGTCAACTTCATCCTCATCTGCTCCCTAATATAGTGAATACGCTGAGACAATTCTCGTCCTAATTCCTCCAACAGCCAAGTCTACCCACATCAATCGTTCATTTACGTTCGAAACAGAAACTGTGTTGCTTGCAATAGTATTCAAGATGAACAGTTCTACCCCATATCCTGCCCTTCCCTTTCTAGCACTTGTTTGCTTTATACTTTTTATCTACACTCAGCCGAAAATCGTTAACTCCTAACACATCCGTACGCATCAATCAATCAATACTGATCTGCATTTACGGCAGTCGCCCAGGTGGCAGGTTCCCTATCTGTTGATCCCCTAGCATTTTCTTAAATGATTTCAAAGAAATTGGAAATTTATTGAACGTCTCCCTTGGTAAGTTCTTTCAATCCCTAACTCTGACTCTGCCATTTCTACTTTCTTTCGTCCATAAGCCCTATTGATATTAATAGCTATATTAATAGCTACCCATCGAATTATATTTCGTTCGCCAAGTTGTTTCCAAGCAGTCCCTCGCCTGTCAAAGTGAAGTGCGACTCCGTTACTCTCGTTCTGAACGTGCTCGGTAAAACTTCTCTGAATCAGGATGCTAGCCTACTTACACATAATCCCAGTAAAAATCTATCATCTAACGGGTTAGGGACCACCGATGGTCGTAGTCACCTGAGCACACGAGGGCCATGACCAGAGTATGTCCGAGATGCCCACTCCCATTCCATAGTAACTGGTATTTCGACTCTCAGGACCACTTACTAGGCCATTTAACCGTTGCCCATGCTTCACAAATTAGGACGTGACTACAATAACCTACACCACGAACCATACCTATACTCATATTCTATATAAATCTATTAATATTAATATTTTGCAATGAGATAATGGTTCTCCAGTCCTGTAATATCTATAAGGCAACACTCCGGAGATAAAAAGTTATTTTTACCTAATGCATGGACTTTCACGAAACTTTGTGGCATGTCACCTAAATAAAAATAGAGATATCACGAACATTTATTTCATATACAATTATAGTTTCTCCAAAATAATTTTTTTGAAGTTTCTAATTCCATTTTTTCATGAAATGTAATTAACATGTTAATGTAAATTCGTAATTTGGTAGATAATACTTCTTTTTAAAGCACTGCATATCGATTTTTCGGTACATAATTTATATGAGGAGACACGTCGTACTAAAGTTTATGTAATTTACGTTCTAAAATTTTGGACTTATAATATCCGTACTACTTGAAAAAGTTCTGCAATCGAAAATTCCATATGCAGGTTTCTTAATATAGCTGTTATAGCTGCGATAGTACGTTGGCAGGAAGAACAGGATTTTTGGTCAGGCGACTACCGAATTATCAACACGAAATAAAACAGGGGTAATGCAGGAGTTGGTTTAATAATGAATAAGAAAATAGGGCAGCGGATAAGCTACTACGACCAGCATAGTGAAAGAATTATTGTCGCCATGATAGATACCAAACCAATGCCCACCACAATAGTGCAGGTGTATATGCCTACTAGTTTAGCGGATGATGAAGAAATTGAAAGAATATATGAGGAGATAGAAGATTTAATACAATATGTCAAAGGTGACGAGAATCTAATTGTGATGTGAGACTGGAACGCAGTGGTAGGCAAAGGAAGAGAAGGTAGCACAGTAGGAGAATTTGGATTGGGACAAAGGAACGAAAGAGGAAGTCGGCTGGTTGAATTCTGCACTGACCATAATTTAGTCCTCGCCAATACTTGGTTCAAACACCACAAACGACGGCTGTATACGTGGACGAGACCTGGAGACACTGGAAGGTATCAAATAGACTTCATTATGATTAGGCAGAGATTCAGAAACCAGGTGTTGGATTGCAAAACTTTCCCAGGAGCAGACGTGGACTCTGACCACAACTTGTTGATCATGAAATGCCATCTGAAGTTGAAGAAATTGAAGAAAGGAAAGAATGCAAAAAGATGGGATCTAGACAAGTTTAAAGAAAAGAGTGTGATGGATTGTTTCAAGGAACATGTTGTACAAGGACTAAATGAAAAGGCCGAAGGAAACACAGTAGAGGAAGAGTGGAGAGTCATGAAAAATGAAGTCAGTAGGGCTGCTGAAGAAATGTTAGGAAGGAAGAAAAGATCAACTATGAATCAGTGGATAACTCAGGAGATACTAGACCTGATTGATGAGCGACGAAAATACAAGAATGCTAGAAATGAAGAGGGCAGAAAAGAATACAGGCGATTAGAGAATGAAGTGGATAGAAAGTGCAAGGTAGCTAAGGAAGAATGGCTGAAGGAGAAGTGCAAGGATGTCGAAGGCTGTATGGTCCTGGGAAAGGTAGATGCTGCATACAGGAAAATCAAGGAAACCTTTGGAGAAAGGAAATCTAGGTGCATGAATATTAAGAGCTCAGATGGAAAGCCACTTCTAGGGAAAGAAGACAAAGCAGAAAGATGGCAGGAGCATATCCAACAGTTGTATGAAGGTAACGATGTAGATAATTTCGTTCTGGAACATGAAGAGGTTGTTGATGCTGATGAAATGGGAGACCCAATTTTGAGGTCAGAGTTTGACAGAGCTGTGAGTGACCTAAATAGGAACAAGGCACCTGGAATTGATGATATTCCCTCTGAATTACTGACTGCCTTAGGAGAAACCAGCATGGTAAGGTTATTTCATTTAGTGTGCAAGATGTATGAGACAGGAGAAGTCCCATCCGATTTTCGGCAGAATGTTGTTATACCTATTCCCAAGAAAGCCGGTGCTGACAGGTGTGAAAACTACCGCACTATTAGTTTAGTATCTCATGCCTGCAAAATTTTAACACGTATTATTTACAGAAGAATGGAAAAACAAGTTGAAGCTGAGTTTGGGGTAGATCAATTTGGCTTCAGAAGAAATGTAGGAACACGTGAAGCAATCCTGACTTTACGTCTGATCTTAGAAGATCGAATCAAGAAGGACAAGCCCACGTACATGGCATTCGTAGATCTAGAAAAGGCATTCGATAATGTTGATTGGACCAGGCTATTTATGATTCTGAAGATGATAGGAATCAGATACCGAGAACGAAGAATTATCTACAACCTGTATACAAATCAGTCTGCTGTGATAAGAATCGAGGGCTTTGAAAAAGAAGCAGCAATCCAGAAAGGAGTGAGGCAAGGCTGCAGTTTGTCCCCTCTCCTTTTCAATGTTTACATAGAACAGGCAGTAAAGGAAATCAAAGAGAAATTTGGAAAGGGAATCACAGTCCAAGGAGAGGAATCAAAACCTTGAGATTTGCCGATGATATTGTTATTTTATCTGAGACTGCAGAAGATCTCGAGAAGTTGCTGAATGGTATGGATGAAGTCTTAGGTAAGGAGTACAAGATGAAAATAAATAAGCCCAAAACAAAAGTAATGGAGTGCAGTCGAACGAAGGCAGGTGATGTAGGAAATATTAGATTAGGAAACGAAGTCTTAAAGGAAGTAGATGAATACTGTTACTTGGGTAGTAAAATAACCAACGATGGCAGAAGTAAGGAGGACATAAAATGCAGACTAGCACAAGCAAGGAAGAGCTTTCTTAAGAAAAGAAATTTGCTCACTTCAAATATTGATATCAGAATTAGAAAGATGTTTTTGAAGACTTTTGTGTGGAGCGTGGCATTGTATGGAAGTGAAACATGGACGATAACTAGCTCAGAAAGAAAGAGAATAGAAGCTTTTGAAATGTGGTGTTACAGAAGAATGCTGAAGGTGAGATGGATAGATCGAATCACGAATGAAGAGATACTGAATCGAATTGGTGAGAGGAGATCGATTTGGCTACATTTGACGAGAAGAAGAGATAGAATGATAGGACACATCTTAAGACACCCAAGACTTGTTCAGTTGGTTTTTGAAGGAAGTGTAGGTGGCAAGAATGGTAGGGATAGACCAAGGTATGAATATGACAAACAGATTAGAGCAGATGTAGGATGCAATAGTTACGTAGAAATGAAAAGGTTAGCACAGGATAGGGTGGCATGGAGAGCTGCATCAAACCAGTCTATGGACTGATGACTCAACAACAACATATACCATACAAATGTTTTACATTTGGTATAATATTACGGCAGGAAAACTGATTTAAATGAAAAATTACAATTGGTAAACAAAGCATTACTACAGTGATAAATTGTTTGAATTCAGAGGAATAACTTCGTGACAAGAAACTCAATCCTTTTAATTTCAGTCTAAAAAATTCACCAAAATTACCAAAATATCGATTTTAATTTCCGGAGTGTCGCCTTAAACCAGAGAGAGCTGAAGGGTTTGGTTTGTACTAACATTTTCCAAATCGTCTCAAGAGTACAGAAAAAATCTTGCATTTCTTGAAAAGTCAACGGAAATATCTTTCATAATAATTTTAATAATAATAATAATAATAATAATAATAATAATAATAATAATAATAATAATAATAATTGTTACGGAGATTTCCGTGGTAGTTAGAGGTGAAAGAAGGTGCGGGGGTGAACAGGTCTCAGGCTACGAAATTAAAGTTAATTTAAAATTTAACAAGGTTATATTTTCTTTGTAAAATCAAGAAATAACAAGCATGGCAGGTACAGAGTAGCGAAGCCACTATTCGAGAATGTACAATTACAGAGTTACAGGATGGGCTCCGAGAGCCAAACCCACAATACTTGAACAATTAGCCCAATCTTACGATATACAGAAATTCAACAAAGGGGCAGAAGACCCCAATCATGCCCAGGAGCACTTGCTCCCAATTACACAGTAAAGCCTCCTCGAGGCATACAACACTCAATTTTCGAGAAAGAGCCACTCGCTCTCAACTTTAAGCCTATCAAAGGCCACACCAAACTCCACCTTCAAGTTGTCCTCTAAGGACATAGACACAGGGGTAAAATACCCAACCTACTGAGGCCTATTAAGTGAGAAAAAGGTTAATTACATGACCTCTAAAATAACCATTTGAGAGGAGGCGATCTGCACTCCTAATACACTTGTTTAAAAACCTAATCTGGCACTAGGCCGCTAATGCAAGGGCTAATCCCATACTAAAGAGGTGGCTTAAGAAAGAAACAATTTACATTACTGTTACGGAAGAATCGGTTGAGAAAAATAAGTTCACCTCAAAACAATATGAGTGGGAGCTCGAGAGGGTTAAGCACTCTCTATCCCAATATGTAGTTTAAAAGATAGAATAAATACAAAGTGTCTTTACATTTTAGGGAAAGTTACATGGTGGAAACGCTTCGGACCCGCCCCGAGAGTTAAACTGCTGAGCTAGCAAGAAAAGAAGTTATTAAACGGCCATTACCTTGTTGTTGAACTGCTGCCCGAAGAAAGAGGCGCTTCCCGTCCCCTGCTACGTACTTTACACACCAAAAGCTGTTACTGGAGTGGCCCGGAGACCCGAAAATCAGCAGTTTATATACTCTCGCGGAAAGTTCGAGGCGTTTTTGGAATGAGAACACCCGCCCACAAAAACTTTATTGGCTAGGGTTAAGCAAGATATTCAAGTTGGAGAAGACACATCAGATTGGTCAGAAATTAATTAAAGAAATTCGGGATTGGCTAAATAGAAAACAAGGGGAAAGAAAGGGGTATGCAGCCAACTTAAACAATAACAGAAAGAAATTTAACAAGAAACAAACTTTTGAAATAAAAATTTCTCCAAAAAACCGTTCTTTCACTTCGCACTAGGGTGCACCATTGTAGTTTTTCAGTAGTGTCCTCTAGAAGAGAAAGTTCACACTTCTTACTACAGGTAAAACAAAAATACATCAAAAATGACCCAGTTCAAAAACTCCAAAATTTCCAAGTAGTGACATCTTCTGAGAAACTTGAAAATTAATCCAGTAGATAAAGTTCAGACTTCCTCCAGCAGAGGAGTTTCAACTGGCGCAAATTTTAAATTAGCGGTGTGGAGGTGTACCGCCCGGTACAATAATAATAATAATAATAATAATAATAATAATAATAATAATAATAATAATAATAATAATAAATGATCACTGCAATAATTGCAGGAGAGGCTTACCCTAACCCGCAATACATTCTGTACTTAGCAGGTTGCTGAGTGACTAACACTTCCATTAATACTACCTGTCAAGCCAGAGAGTAGGCTATACACTTCCTCTGATCACGGAAGAATAATAGAAGAATAGATACTTTTTTGATTCTCTAACCCTTCCCAGCTTCCAAATACCTGATGGCAGAGCGTTCATAATAACTTACATCTTGCTGAAAGAAAAAAATCTGTTTACGAACAGACCCCATCATAGAATACACCTTAGACATTATCTGGGAACACCTATCGAAGGATAACCTAGCTACACTAGAAAGAGTGAAGGCCATGTTTCTTAAAAAATTCTCTGCCTGGCAAAAACGCTCCTTCGATACTAACCTATGAGCTCACAACACAACCGTTATATATAGAAGAACTGGGATTAAAAATACTACTGCCTTCTACGACACAATACCAAGCTTTACGTCAAGAACTGCAGAATCAAAAAGCGAATATATAGATAGATTTTTACTAAACAGACGGCATGATGACGTCAGAATGAACGAATTCTGGCTACCAACTGCGGCGCTTCTTATTAAATGTTCATAAAACAGTTGAAAAGGGCGGATAAATTAATATGACTACTGCAGGCATATCTAGACGAGTTATTTATAACGAATGCGGCGGAGCAGCGCGAATCCTCTAGTTTGTATAAAACTACTTGTGATAGAGCTGGGTAATCTGTACTTCCATAAACGTCTCTGTACTACAACAGCAGCTCAAGAATATTTTAATAATGTACCTTTAATATTATTAAATAGCCGACTGTACCAATCAATTCCCCTCATGAAGTAAAACATTATGTTAATTCCGTATCAATAATAATAATAATAATAATAATAATAATAATAATAATAATAATAATGGTTTTACGTCCCACTATCTACCTTTACAATTTTCGGAGACGCCAAAGTGCCGGAATTTTGTTCTGTAGAAGTCCTTATGCGAGTTGGTATATCTGCCAACACGAGAATGACATATTCGAGCACCATCGAATACCAGTGGACAGATCCAAGATTGAACCCTCCTACTAGGATTCAGGAAGCAGTGCTCTATCGCCTGGGCCCGGCATGGGAGATTCTTTGCGTGCTAAGTGGGTCTGAAGTCCTTACATAAGTACGAAATACTAATGTATAATATTGCGATCTGTAAAATGTTTCTTAAGGTACAAAATTCTCTGAAGAGACGTCGGGGTGCCAACATTTTGGTCTGAAATCATGTTCTTCAGTCAGCATGCCCTTGTATGTATCCATAAGCGCCTCTGACATACAACTCATTAAAACCTTCGTCTACCAAAATACCTGCAATCCTATTTATAAATATTCGAGTGCCACTTGGTCTAATTGCATTTTATAAGGTCGCTCGAGGCTGGGTGAACACCATTCGAGAATTAAAATTCTTGGACGAACAGGAAGTGAAAGTAGGGTCTTGCGGGTCAGAAGACAAGCCGTCCCACCACTATATATATTTTGAAGTTCTGTTAAATACCAGCTGATTATGCTAACATTCGACCTTTCAACCTGGAGGATGGGAGGCGAATGCCTTACTAGATACTCCAGTTTGAAAATTCCTTGATCCTATGTTTCCATATGAGAAGCTTGTTTCCTAAAGGTACCAAAAAGGATTTCAAAATTGAGATAATGACCGAAAACTTACATTGGTGAGAAGCTACATAAGACGAAAGAAAAATAAATAGTCAAACGGCCCAAGACCATGTCAAACAGGGCGCTGAAAATCACGTTTGAGCCTATAAATACCAAATCCCAAGGGCCATTGGTCAAAATATAACGTATCCATGGAGCCAATCAGGATAAATTTCTGGTGCACTTGACCAATAGGAACGAAATATTGTGTTTAATTTACATTGTTGTGTTCGATGATTCAATGTAATTACACGTTAAGGTTGAAGGCCGTATGGCGTACGGGCTGTATCACTTGTTGTGGAGAACGAAGCCCGCACGGCGTACGTTCTCTGGTTTTCATCTTTGTAATTAAGAAACAAAGGTAATATATGCGTTGATCGGTAATACAGTGTAAGATTTGTTTCATATGGTTCACGGAACAAAATAGATGGCTGCAAACTACAGCTCTACACATAATATTTTTTCCTTTCAAATCGTGTCTCTGCTGTGTCAACTCGGCAACAGTGTGCACGTAATGGTGGTCACGCGTGAACATAGACTGAACAACAGTGATTTATACCGACGGCACAGACCTATCGGATCACACATAATATGTATGAACTCATTATTACGTTGATTTTTCTCGTGTACATACAGTTATGAACAGCCTAAAAACCAAATAAACTCAATATCAGCCACACTTTGTTAATTAAGGTTATACTTTGAACTTTTTCGAAAATGAAAAATCTACTCGATCCACTATTTCGATGGTAAAGGATCTATCCATTGTATTGCAGTTTTGACAGATATGAAGTAGAAACTATAAACTCAAATATAGTGAATTAAAGGAATACCAAAGCTCAAAACTAGTAGGCCTATGTAAATTAAAAAAAACTGAATTTAGTGCAAAATTGCCAGTCCGGAGGATTAAAATGCATGAAAGTGAGCAAGACCTCAATATGTTAATGTAATTTACATAATGGCTCCACAGAGTAATAAGATTAACACGGAATGTTAGTACGGTACCTTCTAAATTGGATGAAAGCAGTAATTACACCTATCTATAAGCAAGGGAACAGGAAAGATTTCGACAACTATCGAGGTATTTCATTAATCAGTATACCAGGCAAGGTGTTCATTGGCATTTTCGAAGGGAGGGTGCGATCAATGGATAAGAGTAAGTTGGATGAAAACAAGTGTGGTACCAGACCACAGAGGGGCTGTCAGGATCATATTTTTAGTACGTGCCAGGTAACAGAAAAATACTACGGGAGGAATAGACAGTTATGTTTATGTTTCGTAGATCTAGAGAAAGCATATGCCAGAGTACCGAGGGAAGAGTTGTTCGCCGTAGTGTGGGACTAGGGGAGAGGACAGATTATAATAAGATCAATCAAAGGCATTTGTATTGACAATTGAAAAGCTTATTTCTAAAGGATCCCAAATCCGAAAGTAAATTTTTACAGGAAAGTAGGAAAGCACTCAGAGTGCAAAATTTCAACCGAAAATTGATTTTTAGCATATTTATTATGTTCAAACAATAAATTATTATTATTATTATTATTATTATTATTATTATTATTATTATTATTATTATTATTATTATTATTATTATTATTTAATCAGTTTACACTCCAGGGTTGCCTTTTCCCTCGGACTAAGCAAGGGATCCCACCTCCCGCACCTCAAGCGCAGTGTCTGGAGCGTGAAGCATTTGGTCGAAGGGGATACAACTGGGAAGGATGACCAGTACCTCATCCACGTGGTATCACCTGCTATGTTGAACAGGGGTCTTGTGTAGAATGGAAAAACTGGAAAGGTCGTGACCTTAAGTTAGGTACCATCCCGGCATTTACCTGGAGGAGAAGTAGAAACCATGGAGAACCACTTCGAGGGTGGTTGAGGAGGACATCGAATCTCACCTGTACTCAGTTGACCTCTCGAGGCTGAGAAGGCCCCGTTCCAGCCCCCGTAGCACTTTTCAAATTTCGTGACAGAGCCGGGAATGGAACCCGGGCCTCCGGGGGTAGGAGTTATTCACACTAACCACTACACCACAGATGCGGCATTATGTTGTTATAAAAAGTATTTATTTTAAAACTTTTGCAGTCTATGGAATATAAAAGAAAATACGATGAATTTTATACTTTTTGGCACTGAAACTCTAAGCACTTCCCTCTGAAAGTCATAAATTTCACTGCGCTCATCAGGACAATGATTGTATTTAAATATATAACGATCGTAATTTATGCCCTCGTGGCTTTTCCCCATACTTCTGTATATAATATCATTCCTTGAATTGTTGTATCTCTTCTCTTTTCTTTTACGATTATAGATAATGACGAATGCTTGCCCAGTTGGACTTCGCATTAAAATAATAATTACTTCCACAACCACCACCAATTGTACAGTCTATGTCCAAGCATGTTCATAGTACGAATACGAGAGTTTAGTCGAAGAAAACGATTCTGTGTGGACGTCTAAGCTTATGCAAGGTCCTGACAAACTCACGGGAAACAAGAAAATTTAATCATAGCACTGACTATGATTATAACACAAAATAAGTAATACAGTGTGTTTACGTAAATGGTGTTTTGAACTTCGGTTGCGTGCGGCACCTGACATACGGGCCACGGTCGTTCCCTCTCCACTTCCAGCTCCAGTTAATTAGAAATACGCTCTCTAGTACAGACACCGCAATCCACACAGGTTATCAGATGGACCTATGTTAAGTGTACAGGACTGTCGACAATGGTGCGCCAAGAAGGAACAAAGAAATGTTTGGAGTAGAAGGTATTACTTTCAAATATTCTTCTTAATTTCAGTGCCTATGTAACTTAGGGGACAGTACAGAGGTAAAAAGAGACATTTCGGTCATTTTTATGAAAAATAATACCGGAAACTTTTAGATAATGATTAAGCAGAGGAAACTACATCTAACTTCGTTTTCCTTTCTCCCACTTTTTTCAAATTTTACATATTTCATTTCATTATTCCTGGAATATTCGGTTTAACTTCAGAAATATTTATGCTGTATGTAATCATAGTTATGTTGCAAAATCTGTGTATGGATGTTATGATCACAGGATTTTTGAGAGATAATACAAGTATGAAATGTTACGGTATTTTCTTAAACTACCATTTCAGCTAGCATGAAATAATATATAATATATATTATTATTATTATTATTATTATTATTATTATTGCATTTCCGGGGTAGCTAGAGCCACCCTATTATGAGTGGTATGAGGAATATTACATATTATGCCCCTTTATCTCCCTAATATAGAGGAACTTAACATCAACACTTTCTCGAGGTTCGGTATTAAAAATAAATAGAATTGTAAAAGACCTGATTTATTTATTTATTTATTTATTTATTTATTTATTTATTAATCTGCTTACCCTTCAACCAGCCTTCGCGCTGAGGACTAAACATACATACAGGGGAAACCATAAAAGCCGATGTCGCTGCCATAATGAAAAAGATGAGGAGTGAGGTATATTGTCATTCTTCACTCAATGAACCCGAAAATTACAATTTTTCTATAAACTATATGTACCTACAGCTCCTAGCAATACAGTACCAATATAGGCTATAACATATTGTTATGAATAAAGTTCTGTCTCTTGTATTACTCTAATTTTATTTCAGAATGTCCCAATAAATGCACACACATAGACACACACGCAATTCTAATCAACCGCGAATGGCCACACTTACTAATTGCTGTCTATTTACAATATTCTCTCTTCCTTCTGGCACAGCAGGCGGTCCGTTCCGTTCCTATTACCTGGGAACGGCTAATCGTTCCTTTCACTTCCCCAGGTCAGTCACATCATGCAGCAGCTGGGTGTAGACCGCTGGATTTGAACCAAGGGCTACGGGCGACCCAACACACGATGATTACTCCTTGGTTCGATTCCAGAGACAGTCCAGTACTTCACACAGTCACATGCAGTGAACAACTAAACAGCGACAGATCAACGGTATTCATCACCAGGACGATACTCACAACAGCGAATTTTAACACAGGTCGATTTACCCCCCACACTCACGATAGCGGCTGCCCTCGCTGACTCACTATGATCCTCAGTCCATGGAAATACACAAATACGCAGTACTCTCAGGCAGAACACAGTCTTGCCTTCATTCAGTCCACCTACTCACTGGACTCTCCGACACCATAACAACAGCTCCTCGTTAAGACCTCGGAGAGACAGTAGCGACAGCCAACATCTGTGTCGCCCTCAGCCCAGCCACCGAACCAAAACACACTAAGTCTCACACTGACTCCACCATGGAGTCCAACATTGATTCCGAGTCCAGTACCAACACTGACTGACTTAATGTACGCGGCTAGCCTCTCTTTTTATAGCTCGGGTGATGGGAACCAGAATATTCGCGAGGTGGCTGCAGGCAGAACATTCTCGTTGAATCTCCAAGAAACTCACAGGTAAGCCAGCCGATGAGAACAATACACAGAAAGGCCACCCATGTCCTCCAGGCCGGCTGACTCATCAGACCCTTCCAAGAAGAACCGAAAGGGTTGGCGCGAAACAATATTGTTGTTAGCGAGGGAGTGGCTACTCGGCTTTGGTCATGTAGTTGTCAGTATGCATCTGGGAGATGGTGGGTTCAAGCTCCACTTTAACGAAGCAAGTGGCTGCGTGGTTTGGTTCACGTAGTTAACAGCTTGCATTCGGAAAATAGTTGGTTCGAACCCCACTGTGAAGATTTGTGCCCGTCGTTTCCCGTTTTCACAGCAAGCAAATGCTGGGCTGTACTTTAATTAAGGCAATGATCGTTTTCTTCGCACTCCTACTCCATCGTCACAATATGACATTCTCTGCGTCAGTCGAATGTAAAAATAAGAGGAAATAAGGAACTCCTACTATCAACACAGATCGAATAGAACAACAAATTATTAATAATAATGTTATTTGCTTTACGTCCCACTAACTACTATTACGGTTTTCGGAGACGCCGATGTGCCGGAATTTAGTCCCTCAGGAGTTCTTTTACGTACTAGTAAATTTACCGACACCAGGCTGACGTATTTGAGCACCTTCAAATACAACCGGAGTGAGCCAGGATCGAACCTGCCATGTTGGGGTCAGAAACCCAGCGCCTCAACCGTCGGTTCGCCGGGAAGAATGTGGGTTCGATTCCCTGTCAGGAAGTCGAAAATGTAAGAAATTCTATTTTCACTTCCGCATGATCTCATGGCTCTAAGGTTCACACAGCTTACACGAAAAATGAGTAACAGGTTAATTGTAAGCAATAATTTTCATTTTTTTCCCGTATTGATGGATGTAACTCTTTCTTTCTTTCTTTCCTTCTTTCTTTCTTAATCTGTTTACCCTGCAGGGTTAGTTTTTCCCCCGGATTCTGCGAGGGATCGCACCTCTACTGCCTCAAGGGCAGTGACCTGGAGCGTGAGACATTAGGTTGGGGATACAACTGGGGAGAATGACCAGTACCTCGCCCAGGCGGCCTCACCTGGTATGCTGAACAGGGGCCTCGATGGGAGATGGGAAGATTTGAAGGGATAGACAAGGAAGAGGGAAGGAAGTGGCCGCGGCCGTGGCCTTATGTTAGGTACCATCCCGGGCTTTGCCTGGAGGAGAAAGGGGAAACCACGGAAAACCACTTCGAGGATGGCTGAGGTGGGAATCGAACCCACCTCTACTCAGTTGACCTCCCGAGGCTGAGTGGACCCCGTTCCAGCCCTCGTACCACTTTTCAACTTTCATGGCAGAGCCGGGAATCGAACCCGGGTCTCCAGGGGTGGCAGCTAATCACACTAACCACTACACCACAGAGGCGGACTGGATGTAACTCACTTTTTACAATCTTGGTTCGTAATTTGGTGCTTTATTTCACCTAATCAGTACATATATTTTTTACGAATAGGACTAGTTTCGACGATATTACTCGGTCATCTTCGGCTATTCATTGACACATTTTAAACTAAAATAAGGACACAATCAGTAAGTAAAATGGGGTTTGTAAACCCTGAGCTAAAAACATGAATACATTGTGAAACACTTTAGTCCACATTAACATTCCTGAATTTTCACATGACACTAGTCTTCTGAAATAATGAGAATATACTAACTTCACAAGTTGCTTCACGTCGCAACGCCACAGATAGGCCTTATGGCAACGATGGGACAGGAAAGGGCTAGGAGCGAGAAGGAAGCAGCCATGGCCTTAATTAAGGTGCCTGGTGTGAAAATGGGAAACCACGAAAAATCATCTTCAGGGATGCCGAAAGTGGGGTTCAACCCCACTATCTCCCGAATACTGGATACTGGCCGCAATTAAGCGACTGCAGCTATCGAGAATAGACTAATTAAAAAACGTGATGGGTATGTGTCAATTGTGTTCAGGGTGAGTCATACAAATTAACAATGTTTTAAAAATAATAAAAAGACTGTCTACAAATTACAGGCAAAAAACAACAACTTGATAATGATTGTTAAGATGTTGAAAAACAATTACCGTAGTTTAAAATTGGGTCATGAAGAGATTATTTTGTAAATGAATATGTGAAGAAGACCGAGTCATACAGTCGAAACTAGTCCTATTCGTAGAAAATATATGTATTGATTAGGTGGAATAAAACATCAAATTGCAATCGAAGATGGTAAAAGTCAGTACCAGGTTAATTCATGGGGACAAAGGCGTCAGGCGTAGAGCTAGCGAGTGGAAGCCTTAACCTTTCACCACTCCAAGGACCTTCATGGCCTGTACGGAGATGACTTTGTTTTGATTTTTGTACCTATATTTGTGAAATGATGCAAATAAATTAATCGTTATGAATTTCTTTTTCATTTATACATATTTATGATCATTTTATTTTCCCAAAGGGAAATTTGTCACCATTTTTCTCGACTTTCTGACGAGGAATCGAACTCACATCCTACCAGGTGATGCGTAGACGGATTTACCGTATCGGCTAGGAAGCCCTGAGTATGCCTCCAACAATTCATCCAAGTAGGAAATCTATTGCCACCTTTTCTGTCGGTTTATCACAAATAACTTAATTGTCCTAATTTCCCACAGGTATCCGACACCCTGCAACAGCAAGGATTGGTAGCTTAGAACTATCGCTTTTCCAGCTTGTGCTACCTGTTTCCAGATCACCGAGAGAGGCTGGACCCTACAACAATGGCCCCTGCTCTGAGCTCGATGACATCATCTACTTGTTTGACTGTGCACGTGCTACCAGTTAAGCCACTTCCAACTCATTGACGGTACACACTCATCTGTAATACAGTACAATCTACAGGAAGAGCATCAAGCTCATCACAAGTTATAGCCTGAAATTAAATTCTTAAATGCTGCTTGAATAACAAGAAATAATGCCAGGCGGTAGAGCGTTGGCCTTCTGACCCCAAATTGGCTGGTTCCATTCCGGCTCATTTCCGTCCTATTTGAATATGCTCAAATACTTCAATTTCGTGTCGGTAGATTTATAGACAAGTAAAAGAATTACTACAGGGAAAAATTTCGGCACCTCGGTGTCTCAGAAAACCGTAAAAATAGTTAGTGGTACGTAAAACCAATAATAATAATAATAATAATAATAATAATAATAATAATAATAATAATAATAATAATAATAATAATGAAATGAAATGAATGATATGGCGTACGGCTTTTAGTGCCGGGAGATCCCAGGACGGTTTCGGCTCGCCAGGTGCAGGTCTTTTGATTTGACTCCCGTAGGCGACCTGCGCGTCGTGATGAAGAAATGATGATGAAGACAACACATACACCAGCCCCCGTGCCATGGAAATTAACCAATGATGGTTTAAATTCCAGACCTTGCCGGGAATCGAATCCGGGACCAAAGGCCAGCACGCTAAGCATTTAGCCATGAAGCCGGACATAATAATAATAATAATAATAATAATAATAATAATAATAATAATAATAATAATAATAATAATCGTTCCTCAATCCTTCGTTCACAGAAAAATGTATCAAAGTCTAGGAGACCTCGAAGCTGCAAGTTTGTATGCAGGTAGCACTTAACCTGCAACAGAACAGAAGTATCCTACTCGTAATGAATATTCTCACGGATTCTCAAAATGAGGGCGAGGTTGAGAAAAATTATAGTTACAAAAGAAGTCTTTTCGATTATCGCGAAAAATTCACACTTTGAATTCATTAAGGCCCTTTTAAGAAAAATTACCTGGACAGATCGGAAACAAGGATTTGCTGGGAGAGTGGCGGAAGTGGGGATTCATAATAAAAATATTCTCAAAGACTGGGAGATCCGGGGAACAGCAAAGAGTGTCCTTAACACGTGAAGATTCATTAGTGCTATTTTGTGATACATGGCGATAAAATCCTGATGGGCTTTGGCCTATCAAGCTATCCCTGCTCAGCTCATTAGTAGATTATGAAGTGACGCGTTGAACCCATAATTCTACGGAGAGAAAAATACTTTTTTTTTCTCCAATATTTATTTGATATCAAGAAACTACTTTTATGTTTGAGGGCAGCCATGTTGCGCTCCTAAGAGCCCCGATGTCGCGTGGGAAGGATCTCACGGCAAGCTCGTGAAATACCGGGACACCTCGGTGGAACTCGAGTGCCCGACAATTCTTTAAATTCATGGAATTCTATACAACGAGGGATTTTGGCAATACAGCAAATAAAGAAATAAATAAGTAAAATTATTCGTACACCCTACGTGAAGACAGAGCCCCCAGGGAAAAACTTAAATGCAGTTAAGCCTAAGTACATGTCAATATCAGATCAGTGAACTAGCTACACGTGCCAAGGTCAGGGGATGAAGAAAACGCGCGAAACGCACGGGCAGAAATAATTTATTTCCCCTGTTGTGAGTGTGGTAAAATTATAAGATTAACATCTAAAATAAGTGCAAGTCTGTCCGGAGTTCTGGGACAAGTCTCATCAAAATCGGTCTATTAGACGCAAAATTAGTAGATTACACAATCAAGCCTCATAGTGGGGATAGCGTCCCTTCTGAGATTATAAAAGAAACCCCCCACCGTAGATTTTTCAGTGTCGATCTGGAACTTGAAGCCGCGGGAGCTTGAGCCCGTCGTCATTGGAAATTCGCGCCAGATTGATCGACAAATAATTAAATACATGTCCGTGGCTAAGGTCCACATACTCGGGTAAGAAGAGAAAGTGATTGGAAAAGTTCTGAACGTTAGCCGACGAACTAGGAAAGAGTAGGCTGGTTGAAATATACACAGCAGGTTTTATTTATATCATCTCATGTACGCTTGAAAGTGAAGAGGGTTTGGGGAAGCTATTCAGAGTAGTTCTGCTCTCTTTATCTGTTGAACACCTGTTTCATTGGAGTAACGGAGAGAGACTCTGGGAACGAGTCAGACAGTTGTAGTCGACTGCAGAACGAGGGAAGTCGTGGTGCAAATTACAGAGAAAGTGCCTGATTTATGTGGTAATTTTAATATCGTGTGTGAGAAGGGTAGTGTTTGTAAGAGTGAGATTTTGGAAATGAAAATGTTATCTGTGAAAATGTACGGCTAAGCACGAGGTCAGCTGGTGACGATGTAACCAGAATGCTGGGAATGTCACCATTGTGCAGGTCTGTCTATATTTATATTATGTTGTAGTTAGTTTAAATTGTTCTGTCCCAACAAAATTTTCAAGATGATTGTCGGGTTGATATTCGTAATTATCAGGCGAAAGGTGTTGTAATTTTGGGTCAGCGTGTGAAAATTTCCGTGTGTAAATTTCATGTCAAGAACGGTAAAATGCGACGTTTAAATTTTGGCGTTAAATGTTCGATGAGATATTGTCCAAAGCGTGGATTTTTGGAAAGTTATAAGTGTAAATTAGTCGTGGCGAAGATCTTAATCTCAAATGTCAGTTGAATTCAGAAATGTTTGTCGATAATAATAATAATAATAATAATAATAATAATAATAATAATAATAATAATAATAATAATAATAATAATGTCTACCGCGGGATAAGGAAATTTTTCTATGTTAAAGTGCATTTTACCAGTATATTTTTTTTCAAGGATCGCAGGTATATTTAGATAATTTCGGTGAAATTTGATAGAGTTACCGTTATTAATGGGAAGAAAATTTTGAGACATCGTGTATATCAATGATACGGAAAGTCGCTGTGTGCTCTTGGATTCTCGAGGTCTGAAAGTCGTAATAATAGTAAAGTAAGAGATGTGTTTAATAATGGTTGTCGTTTTCACCAGGGGATTGAATTATGAAAAAGGGTCGTGGAAATATAAGAAAAAGGGGATTGAGAGCGACGAATTTATATGAATGTGGAGATGAGAGAGATGGATGAAATGAAGCCTGGATTTTAAGTGATACCGCTGGAATAAAGCGAGGAGAATGAGTTTGAGACAGGCTATATTTTTGAAGAGGAAGTATTTAGGAAACAGGCTGTGTTGAGGCAGGCTGTATTGTTTTCCGCAATCAATCCGAATTTGAGAAGACTACTGTGT
The DNA here is from genome assembly GCF_040414725.1 of Anabrus simplex. Classification (NCBI taxonomy): domain Eukaryota; kingdom Metazoa; phylum Arthropoda; class Insecta; order Orthoptera; family Tettigoniidae; genus Anabrus; species Anabrus simplex. Next base: position 476,866,315 of record NC_090265.1, on the reverse strand, counting down.
GAAGCACCGTAAATTTATAGAAAAATCACAAGTGAAACGACTCTAGTAAAATGTTAAAATCTTGGTAGTAAACGTACAGCGATTTTCTACTTAAAGCCCGTTTGATATTAAAATGATGCGACCTCAAGGATAAAAAGAGCACTTTGGACACACGGTTGGTGTTGTATTGAATTTGTTCACTGGATAGGTCATTGATAAAAATAGTTGGAATTGATGATAGGCGATTGGAGAGTTTTGAATGCGGTAGTGATGATTATTATTTTGTAGGCATCCACTAAATGGTAAACGTGTGTTGGGAATTTTCATTTGCTTCCCTAACACTTCAGTGCACAGGCTGAGATTGTGTTCGAGGTGGAGAATCGTTCGTCACGTATATTTATTTTTGAGTTCACGTATTGTAATGAGGTAGAGACTTACTGTATTTTTCGACTTGCATTCATTTGATAGTAAGAGACGTTGGTTCCGTCGTGCGTTATTTGTCTGACCAGATTTAGTATTAAATGTCGGAGTTGTTTTAAATTGCTAGTTCGCCTGATATGTTAAGGGAGGCGTAGTACGACCCACTCTGACGCCCGACGATAGATTTAGGACTTCACATGTTATCCTTGGTGTCACTGATGATGAGACGTCCTAGTTCACGCCCGACGATAGAATTTGGAAGGTATCATGTACATAGTGATTAGTGTTAGGATGTACAGATTTCAAGTGAGCCCGACGATAGGTCTGGGATGGCAGTTGTACACACTCAAGTCTCAGATTAGATGTTTCTTTTGTTTTTTTGTTGAAGTGGCCTGGACGAAGGTAGCATCTACAGTATGATATGATTATGAAGAGGGTCAATGCGTAGCTCTCCATTGAGATGACGGGACCGCTATCGACGAGTGAGGGTTGTCCAAATGTTGGATATCGGCCCGATATAGATTAAATATTTTTACTGTGATTCTCCGTGCGTGTTAAGCTTTAATGACTTCGATATGTAAATTTATTTTTACGGGCTTTATTGTTTTATCGTTTTGACGTCCGTTTCGTTTGATAGTGTGCATATTGACACTTAGTGTATTAGTGTGAGACTTGAGTTGCGAATGCGGTTTCGATTCGTCAGCCAGCAACACTATTTTATTTTCAATCCTTGTTGTATTTTCATTTTATTCCTAGTTAAATGTAAGTAAGTAATCATTTTATAAGTAGTGTGTTGGGACAGACAGTAAATAGATAGATCTGTACGGGTAGCATTGTTTTTCAAGGGAAAGAATTCCTTAAAGTTGTAGTAAATTCTAACGTGGACTGGTAATTTTATTAAGCATAACAAAACCATTTCTAACCTGAAAATCGGTTCGATAATAATACTTTTCAAGTGACTTTCCACTTTTTAATTAACTTCAGTGTTTGGCATTTCTTCTAAATGCATGCTTAGTAATTGTTTCCTGCATTTCGCAGTTTTGTTCCTTTAGAACGACATAACGTAAGATCCTCATGGATCATGTTGTTGTTGGTTCCTTCCGAACAGCTGTTTGGGTGATGCACATTTAGCATCGGGATTTCCTTATCACTTAAGGGTGTCATGAATGACAAATACATGGTGGGATTTTATTTCTATTGTAAATGATGCTGTTAACTCGTAGTGAACACCATGCTTTCCCATAATATTTTGCAACCTATCCAAAGCAACTGACAGTCAGTTTGGTTCGATTAAGGGTCCATTCGGCGGGTGTTCCGTATCCGTGAAGGGTATTCGACTGGTGGATAACCTTAATTGAGAGAAAATCAGGCGTTCTACTTGTTGTAAGTCAGATTTTCCACGGATCGTGTGGATTAACTCTCAGTTCTCGTTTGGAATAATAGGTGCCCGGTTTTCAGGTCTTCCCTTTTTCAGTTTTGTAATATATTAACTTCTCCGAAGCAACTCTTCGATATTGTAAGAAACAAATCAACGTTATGTAATGTGACTGTGTTTGAAACGTTCAAAAATCAATAATTTATAATTTTTTAATTCAAGAATGCATATTAAACTCATAATGTTATCGTGATATTTCAATTTAATAAAATTTAGTAAGCACATTTTTGCTCCTCATTTCAAGTAGTTAGGCTCTCTTCTGAACCCCATCGTTTGGTTAAGATCGTGACCGAATTTATCCCCGCAACGACCCATGATTTAAGAGTTCTAGATTGTTCTACTGTAGCAGCCGTGGCCGACCAACGATGGAATGGTAAGTTCAAGGCTTCAGCGTGACGAATCCTCTCAGCCGCTATTCTTGGCTGTCTCTAGCCCGGGGACGCTGTCACATCATCAGATTGCTCCTCAATTGTAATCACGTAGGCTGAGTGGACTCGAAGCTGTCAGAATGAGGTAAAAATTCGTGGTCTGACCAGAAATCGAACTCAAGGCCTTTGGGTGAGAGGCACGCACGCTACCTTTAGACCATGGAGCCAGCTCTTTAATGATCGATGGCCAAACGTTCTACCCATGAATTCCAACAGACGAGGTTGTCTGAAAAATACTGCAATTAGAGAAGTTTTGCTTGGTTACTTTTCATAATCTCCAGACGACTGATCCTCACCGTCACTGTGTTTGTTATTACCGTAATAAAGTGTAGGTGTGGATGTATCCCTCACAGAGCCGGCATGTCTCATTGACAGCCACAGTATATATTTCACACACCAGGAGTAATTTCAAAGAAACTCGATGAGGAACACTGCCATATATTAAGAAATGAAAAATGATTTATAAAACACTATTAACAGTGAAATATTTCAGAGAAGTTCAGTTTTCTTCTTAAAGTTTAGTTAATAATTATTTGAAAGATTCTTGGAATGAATACTACCGTCTTGGAATCAGGAGACAGGAAATAATCTTTTTTCTACCAAACAAATAGCGATAAGACACGTTAAATGGACATAAAAATAGTTTATTTTTCAAGAGGCACAATGCTGTTGATAATATGATTAAGAATAAGGATTGTAATCTGGCGCTGAGAGGTGTGGAAACTACGACACCATTCGTTCAGTATCTCATGCCTGCAAAATTTTAACACGTATTATTTACAGGTGAATGGAAAGATACGCTGAAGGTGAGTTCGGACAAGATCAGTTTGGCTTCAGGAGAAATGTAGGAACACGAGAAGCAATCCTATCTTTACGTCTGATCTTAGAGAAGCGAATTCAGAAGGACAAGCCCACGTAAATGGCGTTCGTAGATCTAGGAAAGGCATTCGATAACGTTGATTGGACTAAGCTATTAGAGATTCTGAAGGCGTTCGGGATCAGATATTGAGAAAGAAGAATTATCAAAATCTGTATAAAAATCAGTCTGCAGTGACAAGAATGAGGACTTTTTAAAATAAGCAGCAATCCAAAAAGGAGTGAGGCAAGGCTGCAGTTTGTCCGTTTTCGTTTCCAATGTTCATATAGGAATAAAGGAAATCAAAGAAAATTTGGAAAGGGAATCACAATCCAAGGAGAGGAAATCAAAACCCTGAGATTTGCTGAAGATATTATTTTATCTCAGACTGCAGAGGGTCTGGAGAAATTGCTGAATGGTATGGACAGAGTCTTGGGTTAGGTGTACAAGGTTAAGTCCAAAACAGAAGTAATGGAGTACAGTCGAACGAAGTCAGGTGATGAAAGAAGTATTACATTAGGAAATGAAGTCCTAAAGGAATTAGATGAATATTGTTGCTTGGGTAGTAAAATAACTAACGATGGCAGGAGTAAGGAGGACATAAAAATGTAGACTAGCACAAACAAGAAAAGCCTTTCTTAAGAAAAATGCCCATCTTGAACACTGATATAGTGAACCGTTCTGTTCATGGACCAATAGTATAGATTTTAGTATTGATATTGGGATTACATGAGACCACCCACGAAGTCACTGTCTTATAGTTTATTTCATAAAAGAGTCCAGAAGAAGCGTTCTTGTGTGAAGAGAGCTAGAGCGTCATTATGAAAATCTCCAGAACCTCATTAAAGGGAGTTATGTCCCAAGCCAAGCCTCTTAATGAAGATTGGGGACGCTTCCCGGATCCCGGCAAAACTTACCTTCGTAGGGAAGAAAGAATTAAATTAATATCTTTGGTTACGGAAGAGTTGCATTGGATTTGATACAAGAATTGCAACCTGCATAATTTCTGCTTAATTTTGATATGCATTAGGGCTGCAATCATAAATGCATTCGTTAAGTAGGGTACTTGACGTGCGTTGTGCGGGAAAGCTTCGAGTCGCGGGCGCGCGTATCCTGCACGCGATCAAGCTGCGTGGTTACGCTAACCTGGTTATAAAAGCAAGGCCGCCTGGCACATCAGCCTCATTCTTTGACCATAAGGCTGCTTGAACGCTGTCGTCATGCTGCGTGTAGGTACTGAGAACAACATTTTATCTTCGAGCTGCACCTACAACTAGTACTACTGAATCTGCGAGGAAGTAAGTAATCAACTTGCATATTCAGTTAAAGTCTTGATATTACCTGTGTGGATATGCTATGGTGAGATGAGGTACCGCCTGTAATAGACTGATGAACTAGTAGCTTCATATTTCTGTGAGGTCAAGTTGTAACTGACGTAATGCTAGAATAAATATAGGCTCAGGGTAGTTCTTCCAGAACTACATGGTGTCCCAGTGAAAGGATGGAATAACAGTGTTACTAAGAGTGGTGAAGAAACTATAGTGTACCAGGTTTAAAATTCAGAACAAGACTTGGTCAATGTAACGTGTGAGGCACGATAGTAATGGAAACAGGCATCGAGTCTGGACAGTCTGTAATCAATGAATTTGTTTTCAGTTACCCCTGCACCAAGCCAGAACGAGCTTTTACATCATCAGTGCGAGGAAGCCACAACCGGAGCTGAAGCCGACACGACAACGGGAATCGATCCAGGAACGTTGGGTGTACCTGATCAGCGCGACGTCGAAGGGGACATCTTCCAACCACCTAAGGAGCTGTACGAAGGACTCACGCAAGATAGAATGTCTCCAGGTGTTCACCAGTATCTGCTGCAAGCGTCGCAGCTTGTCATGATGTGGTAAATTCAGTGGTCCACAGGGAGGGCCGCTCCGTCATGTCATCAATCACATAAGGTCAGAGCTTTCCAATTCTGTTTCAAGCATGTCATTTAAATTTAGATAGGAATAGGGGGGCCGTCAGCCAACAGGTTAGTTATGGTAGGAAAATTCTTGGTAATAATGAGCTAGGCCTCAAGCTCGAACCCTGTACATTAGGGTAGATGATAGTTTGTAGATTCCTTGTTGGTGTGTTTATATTTAATTTCGATAGTATTATATTAGCGTACGTGTTATCTTCATGGGTCAGATCGAACTCCCTTGGTCATGGTAGGTTATGCTAACAGGCAGGCACTATTTATTGTGTCGCGTTTAGGCATTTGTCACTGCAGACGTAGGCTGTATAGTTGAGACCAGGATTCAACCCGTAATTCACCTAGCTTCACTGACAGGGCGAGCGAGTCCGAATGTTTGAGAGATGTGAGCATTATGCATGTAGCTGACTGTATGAATTGATATGAGAAAGCCCAGCACAGTTTGAGAGTGTATTGGATGTATGTGAGATGCCTTATTATGGCCATGCGACTATAGCTTAATCAAGGTTGAGCCCATGGGAGGCGGAAATAAGGTTTGTTATATTGCTGGTGATATTGAGATGAGGGCGGATCGCCCAGGTGTATTTAAAAGAGTGCTTTTAGCAGCCAGATTACGTGGGGTGTTTTAAAAGGCGAGATTTCTTAGCCTGCAGCCAGCTGAGCTAAATTATGGGGACTGCCGCTTGTCAAGTGTTCGAATGATGAGGGTTGTTGTGTCTGACGTCACAGTCTTGAAACTCGGTTATATTGCTGTCTGCAGCTTGTCGAGTGTGTAGGGGGGAGAAGACGACCTTGATGTTTTGAACGCGGGGAGAGATTTTTGTTTGGTTTGTTCTACTTTAATTATAACACTGGCCCGTTTGATATTGACCCCTTGGACATGTTGGTTGTGTTCTTTTATATTGTTTGTATATGAGTATTCTACGCCTTACTCTTCATGGGACCAGAGTTCGTGACCGAGTCAGGACACGGTACATTATGTGTTTATATTTGTTTGCACCGGGGTTCGATGGTACGAGGCATAGTAAATTTTATGGAAATTACTGTTAGATGTGTATTTCAGCAGATATCCGTTTTTCTAGATTTCCTTACTTACACAATTGTAACATGCTTGTTACAGCACAGCTGTGTCGTGAAGGCAGTGAACTGGTTGTCATCGGCTCAACATTATCTTTACCCAAGCATTTGAAAGCTCTTACATTTGTAAATAGTTTTTGTTTATGTAATAAATCCCTGATTATAAAACTTTGAATGCAGCGATGTTTTCTGTTAGATATTTTTTTAATTTAGCTAATTCTTACCTGATTAGTCAAATATCCTAGTGTTTTATCTTAATGTTGCCCATTGTTCACCCATGTTATCCCTGAGAAGTGCGCTATTGTCCGGCCGAGCAAGGATGTATGTTCAGGTAAGACTATGTGCACAAGCTCACGTTTGTGAGAGTTCTTTCACTACTGTACTCTGGGTTCGAGACCGGCTTTCGCCTGGCCGGAACCACAGGGTCCTGTAGGGCACAATAGGAATTAGAAAGATGCTTTTGAAGAATTTCGTCTGGAACGTGGTATTGTACGAAAGTGAAACGTGGACGATACCTAGCTCAGAAAGAAAGAGAATAGAAGCATTTGAAATGTAGTGCTACAAAAGAATGCTCAAAGTGAGATGGGTAGATTAAATCATGAATGAAGTGATAATGAAATAATCGAACTGATGAGAGGAGGTCGATGTGACTAATTTTGACGAAAAGAAGAGAACGAATGACAGGACACCCAGGGATTGTTCAATTTTTTTAGGGAAGTGTAGTGGTAGACCAAGGCATGATTATGAGATGAAGATTCGCGTATATGTAGGATGTAGTTGTTACGTAAAAATGAAAGGGTTAACACAGGATAGGGTGGCACGGAGAGTTGCATCAAACCAGTCTTTGAACTGATGATTCAAACAATCAAATAATGAAAGAAATATCTGAAAAGTGTTCTAAGCTACCTTCTTTGAAAGACAGTTTGAACAGGATAAGTAAACTAAACCAAACCAAACCCCATGGCGCAACAACCCTGAATGGCCTTGGCCTACCAAGCGACCGCTGCTCATCCTGAAGGCCTGCAGATTACGAGGTGTCGTGAGCTTGGCACGACGAATCCTCTCGACCGTTATTCTTGGCTTTCTAAACCGGGGCCGTTATCCCGCTGTCAGATAGCTGCTCAGTTGTTATCAATTAGGCTGAGTGGACTTCGAACTGGTAAAATTCATTGGAGTGACTGGGAATCGAAGTCCGGACCCCTACACCACGGGACCAGCGTTTAATAGAAAAACGTTCCAAATTTCTGTCTTAATCTAGGGGTTTGGAATTGTCGAGTGGGCAAATACGGGCCTACAAAATCTACAGATTCAAGCTAGACTAGATGTGCTACTATGGCTAAATATAGAGATGACGACCCCACCTCCTGCATAGAACGAATGTATATGCCAAAAAATATAGACTAGAAGACAACAAACAGGTGGAATACTTCGCCATTATTTCCACATAACAACAATTCAGTATAGACTCAAGAAATGATAAGGTTAACAAACCGAGCGAATTGGCCGTGTGATTAGGGGCGCACAGCTGTGAGCTTGAATTCAGGAGATAGTGGATTCGAAACCCATTGTCGTCAGCCCTGAATATAGTATTCCGTAATTTCCCATTTTCACACGAAACGAATGCTAGGGCTGTACCTTAATTAAGGCCTCGGTCGCTTTCTTGACACTCCTAGCCCCTTCCTATCCCATCGTCGCCATAAGACCTGTGTCGGTGCGACGTAAAGTAACTTGTACGAATAAATAAATAAATAAATAAATAAATAAATAAATAAATAAATAAATAAATAAATAAATAAATAAATAAATAAAATAAATAAATAAATAAATGAGCATTTACATCCAGACAATCCAGAAACTCGTCCAATGAAGCATGAACAGAAACAAGAATAGGCTAGAAAAATCATTCCAAGAAAATATCCGCCACGCTCTTCATAAATCGCAAGTTGTGTATTTTTTTTTTTTTTTTTTTTTTTTTTTTGCTAGTTACTTTACGTCGCACCGACACAGATAGGTCTTGTGGCGACGATGGGACAGGGAAGGGCTAGGAGTGGGAAGGAAGCGTCCGTGGCCTTAATTAAGGTACAGCCCCAGCATTTGCCTGGTGTGAAAATAGGAAACCACGGAAAACCATCTTCAGGGCTGCCGACAGTGGGGTTCGAACCTACTATCTCCCGAATACTGGATACTGACCGCACTTAAGCGACTGCAGCTATCGAGCTCGGTAGTTGTTTAATAAGTGGCAACTCTAGAAAGTTGTGAATAATGTGGAGAAAAGTTAATGGAAATGTTTTATGATTTTAATTTAGGATCAAGTGATCGCCACATTTACCAAAAGTATATAAAGATGTTTCTCTCCGTTGAAACAGATATGAACAAAGAAACGTTATACTCGTAATTCCAGTAAAAACCATTATTAATATATACAACATCTGAATGCACAACATTAGTGGCACAACCACGTACTGGGCATCATCGTATACAAAGAAATTCCAAATAAACATCACAATTTACAGGAACAAATAACTGAACCTATACCAAAAGTGAAATGAACGATATTTTGATCAGGGACGAAGAAAACAATTCTTATTGACATATCTATTCCCTTCTCAAGAAATATACAGGAGTTCTAAATGAAATAATTAGAAAGTACAACCACTTTGCTTATCAGCTTCAACATGGAAAATATTATTCCCCCATAGCAACAACATACAATATCGGCTTCGTATACAAGACCTTGCTGGATAACCAACACAAGATTGGTATCGGAAAAGGGACTGTATACTTACAGTAATTTAAAAACTCAGTCATCCTAAACACGTTTCACATTATTCCCAACATGTCTTTATCAATCAGGCATTCGTAATTTCGCATTATTACCTTGCTTGGGACAATTCTACACGTAACGAAATTCGGGAATTACACCTAAAGAAATAATAATTATTATTATTATTTATTTATTTATCATATGTTGAAAGGAGTAATATCAGCTATTTACAAAATATGTACCAAAATACACACATATACACACACTCTCAAGTTCATAAAATTATTCACAATACTATGTCCAGATGGTTAATCCACTGAACGGCTTCTTGTGTTAGGTTGTGGAGATCCTTCATTGAGCCTCTAAACGCTCTGAGGGGACATTCGAGCACTATGTGATCCATGGTTTGCAGTTCTTCACCGTAGTCGCAATGAGGAGAGGACTTCCATCCCCACTTGTACAGTATTGCACCGCATCTTCCTTGGCCAGTCCTTATCCTATTCAGTACACACCACTGTCGTCGAGGTGAATGAAAGCCTGCGGGCTGCTCCCAAAGAGTTTTAATTAAGTAATGATGAGTCACGGAGTTTTGACTCTGCCACTGATTGTTCCATGCATCTAGTATTTTGAAGTTATTGTCTTGCAGGTTGATTGCTGTTCGCCACGATGGTTGTCTGGACTCCAATCGCTGCGGTAATGATACTGGACAATCTGAATGTATTGGTAACAGTGGGTTGTTTTCAATTTTCTTCCATGTGTTCAGCAATGACTGAGATCTTCTGAGGGGTGGGGGTGGAATGTTACTTAGAACCGATAGCCAGTGCGTGTCGGTCAAAGATTAAGGAGAAATAATACCCGAATAGGTCCTTCTCAGGACCCTCGAGTTCGTAAGATTGGACCATCAATAATAATAATAATAATAATGATAATAATAATAATAATAATAATAATAATAATAATAATAATAATAATAACCTTATGTCCACATACTTCAAAAGACTTCCCAGGAAAAGAACATGGTGCTCTCCTCGGGATAACCTCGGTGAATTTCAGCTAGATCATGTTGCAATCTACCGGGCGAGTTGACCGTGCGGTTAGGGGCACGTAGCTGTGAGCTTGCATCCGGGAGATAGTGCGTTCGAACGCCAGTGTCGGCAGCCCTGAAGATGGTTTTCTGTGATCTCCCATTTTCACACCACGAAAATGCAGGGGATGTTCCTTAAGGCCTTCCCCCTCCTAGGCCTCTCCTATTGCATCGTCGCCATAAGGCCTATCTGTGTCTGTGCGACGTAAAGCAGATAGCAAAAAAATTGTTACAATCTCACAGAGGAATATTAGAGAAACTGTGAATGTAGAAGTACCGAAAGGTGCCAACCTTGACGCGGACCACTTCTTAACTCACATAAAATATAGGCCTCTTCCATTAAATAAGAGAAGACTAAACCAACAGAAGGTAATATTGAACATGAAAAGCTATTACGCAATGAACGTGGTTTTTCAAGAACTTTCACAAGAAAGAAAACTGGGGACCTGGGAGGAAATCCAGAAAAATGTGGTTGATACTGCAATGGAATTAGCAACGTTACATCGAGCACGGAAACACAGATGGTGGAATGAAGATTGTTATAAGGCAATAGATCAACGAGCAGTGGCCTTCAAAGCATGGTATGCTGATAAAACAAATGATAAATTCGATACTTACAGAGCAGTGCCGAAACAGACGGCTAAAACACCCCGACAAGCCAAAAGAAACAAATTAATGAAAGAAATACGAGGCATTGAATCGGATTTTAAGAAAAGCAACAGTCGAAACGTTTATAAGACCTTACAGCAGTTGAAAGGTTATCAGGCACAAAGCCTGAACTTTCGGAGAATGGATGGGGAATTGGCTGTGAGATATTAGCAACCTATACTTATGAATTGTTGAACTGTGATGAACCCAAGGAAAATGGCCACAATTTCTCAGTCTCACCAAACAAAGATGAAATTCGGAAGACGGTCATGGACTGAAGGACAACAAAACTGCAGGGGATGACTCAGTTACAGTGGAGATACTGAAAAGTGGTGGAGAAATGACTATTCAGGTATTAGTCCATGAATTGCTAAGGAATTGGGAGACTGAAAAGTTACCCGATGAGTGTAAAATAGCACTTATTCATTCATTACACAAAAAAGGTGAAAAAAAGATGCCAACAGTTATCGTGTCATCTCTATTTTTTTTTGCTAGGGGCTTTACGTCGCACCGACACAGATAGGTCTTATGGCGACGATGGGATAGGAAAGGCCTAGGAGTTGGAAGGAAGCGGCCGTGGCCTTAATTAAGGTACAGCCCCAGCATTTGCCTGGTGTGAAAATGGGAAACCACGGAAAACCATTTTCAGGGCTGCCGATAGTGGGATTCGAACCTACTATCTCCCGGATGCAAGCTCACAGCCGCGCGCCTCTACGCGCACGGCCAACTCGCCCGGTCATCTCTATTTTACCTATAGCATATAACGTACTCTCAAAATCCAAACTAGTGGAGCAAATAAATCATCAACTTGGTGGACATCAAGGTGGTTGCAGAAAAGGAAGTTCATGCATTGAGCAAAAGACTCATGGAAAATTACACCTCAAAAGATCTCGTAGTCTTCTTTGTAGATTTCCAGAAAGCGTACGATTCAGTCGACCATGAAGTGTTAATCGACATCTTGAGTGAATTTGGAGGGGATGACAAAACGACAGATATTATCAAGCAGATTTTAGCTCTCACTCGCTCTAACGTTTTATTAATGGGTGAATTTTCCAAAGAGTTTGGAATTGGAACAGGAGTAAGGCAGAGCGATGGACTATCACCGACTCTATTTAACTGCAGGTTGGAGAAGGTTACCCGTGAATGGGAAAAATAACTTAACAAGAAAGATTTACTGAACCAAGTATACATTGGAGGTTCAAAGAACGGTGTCAAGATCAACTGTGTAGCTTTTGCTAGCTATAGCGATCCTTCCTTTATACACAGATATAGTTGTAGAACAGATAAATCTTTTGAAACAACAAGCTGAAAAGGCTGAACTTAGGATCTCCTTTGAAAAACAAAGTACTTCACTAATATCCCCACAGCTCCCCAACAACTATAGACAAGATTGAAGGAGCTTCAAATATCTCGGTGATATTGTGCAGATGGGATCTAATGAAAGAGAAGCTAACAACTGTAGGCGAGAAGGATGGCCGTAGCGTTTCGCAGAACACAAGAGTTGTACAAGGAAAAGACATTTTCAGTGCAAGCTAAGCTCAAATATTACAACACGGTGATTAAACACGAATGTCTCTATGGAAGCGAATGCCTCCGAGTTACTGGAAAGGCTGGTCTGAGAGAAGCTGAGAAGTTTGAGAGAAAGACCTTCAAACGATAATGGGCCCAAAGATCGTGGCTAGACAACACAGATTGCGAGGACGAAAGGAGCTATATCAGAAAACCGAACGACTGATGGAATCCATCACGAAGTGACGGCTCAAGTTCTACGGCCCCATATTTAGAATGGAAGACAAGCGGTTGACGAAGAAAATTTTGACCATACTAGACAGTAGACCTAACACATGTGATAAGTAGTTCAAGGAGGTTAGGGAGGATGTGAAAAAAAGGACTAAATCATGAAGACATTGTTAACAGAACCAAGTACCGACACCAGATCAATACCTTTAAGGGCTTTCGTGAAGAAGAAACAGCAGAACAGCAGGTGGAGAGCAGAAAGGAGGCAGACTGCAAGAGAGAGAATGCAACGATACCGAGCTGCAAATAAAGCTTCGAAAAATGTGCAAATATTACTTATTGCGGCCTCTAATGGCCGTAAATGTGTAAATAATAATAATAATAATAATAATAATAATAATAATAATAATAATAATAATAATAATAATAATAATAATAATAATTTCACACCAGCCAAATGCTGAGGCTCTACCTTAATTAAGGTCAAGGCCTCTTCCTTCCCACTCCTAGACCTTTCTTATCACATCGTCACCATTAGACCTATTTGTGTCGGTGCGACGTAAAGCTATGTCTTCTTCTTCTTCTTCTTCTTCTTCTCATCATCTGTTTACCCTCCAGGGTCGGTTTTCCCCTCGGACTCAGCAAGGGACCCCACCTCTATCGCCTCAAGGGCAGTGCCCTGGAGCTTCAGACTCTGGGCCGGGGGATACAACTAGGGAGAATGACCAGTACCTCGCCCGGTCGGCCTTACCTCCTATGCTGAACAGGGGCCTTGCGGGGGATGGGAAGTTTGGAAGGGATAGACAAGGAATAGGGAAAAAAGCGGCCGTGGCTTTAAGTTAGGAACCATCCCGGCATTTGCCTGGAGCAGAAGTGGAAAACCACAGAAAACCACTTCCAGGATGGCTGAGGAGGGAATCGAACCCACCTCTACTCAGTAGACCTCTCGAGACTGAGTGGATCCCGTTCCAGCCCTCGTACCACTTATCAAATTTCATGGCAGAACAGGAAATCGAACCCGGGCCTCCGGGGTTGGCAGCTAATCACACTAACCACTACAACACAGAGGCGGACTAAAGCAATTTTTAAAAAATGAAATAAGAAAAAGAAGAAGAAAGGTAACAAACAAAACCATAGCGTAATCACCCCTCAGGAACTTGGCCTCCTGAGATGACTGCTGCCCAACTAGATGACCTGATGACGTGGTCAGCGCGGTCACAATTGAAATTCCTCAACTGCATGGAAATCGAAACTGAAGCCAAGCACGCTAGCTAGCCCTACTCTACAAGACTGAAATTAATAATAATAATAATAATAATAATAATAATAATAATAATAATAATAATAATAATAATAATAATAATGTAAATGTTATTTGTTCAATTACCGTAGGTTTTAAGAGACGTCGGAGTTTTACAGGTCAACGCATCAAAAGCCAACGGTACAAAAATTGTCTCATTTAAACGCCCTCAAATCTTGGAAGCAGCAGGACAACGACAGACCGACTGCGTGACTGAGATCAGTATTAATGAGGTAACACGTCATAAATAATTGAATGGGTAGCTTGTATTAAAAAGATATTTCTCTATATGAAAGGATTCAAAACATTGGGTGCCCTTTGGATATGAGCCCAAATCCTTTCGAACCTTGCACGATCGAAATCTGTACATCTGTCTAGTGGAAGTGGTAGAGGCATTCTCGGTTCACTTCGAAGAGCGCGAGTTCGTTGCCTCGTCAGATAGTCGAAACATTTAGAAACAAGACTACCACCTTTGCAGCGGCATATGCTCTTGGGGTTCACTCACCTTACATCTGATTAATTTCCGGGGTCAAAGGCGGCCGGGAATAGAGTTACCCACTACATTCCACGTTCAATTAGTTATGCATAGTGGAAGCCTTTATCTTCCATTTCTCCAAGGGCCTTCATGGCTTAATCGGACACGGCTTTCCTTTGTTTTGCTTCAAAATTAGAAGTGCAATAAACTCGTGGCTTTATATAGCAGAACGTTACACTAAATGTGGTGTATATAAGTGCACACTATGTCATCCTGAGCAAATGGAATTCCGATGTTTAAGTCTGCTCAGAATTAACATGTAACGTTAACCCAAAATGGAGCGAAGAGAAAATATTCACTATAAATCTATTTAGTGGGAATATTTCAATGTTATTGATCTGAACGCCCCGTTTGATTTTATGTTTTCACATTAATAGTTTAAACCCGAGCTTCAGAACCTGAATCCACCTCGTCATTAAAGAAAAATTAATCTTTTCGTAATAAATTATGAATTAAATTTCGTAAATTGGGTGTAAAATTAGTTGTGTTTATGGCTTGAGATTGAAGAAGTTAACTTGATTGGCAGGATAATTTAGAAGGCTCGTTCGAGAAGTGTGAGAACTCTTTGGCATGTGGCCTTGACCAAGAGCGGAAGCTAACTGCTGAACCTCGCAAGTGACCTGCGACTGCGCAATATCGTGCTGCATTCCTTAACGCTTATACCTTCGCAGGCCATGAAGCCCGGCGTTTATAGCTTGTCCTCCCATATTTATGTATATAGGCTAAACAGGAACGACCTGCAGCTAATCTTAACAACCTGGAGACAAGGGGGGGCAGTTTTAGTGGTGCTTACTTCAAAATACAATGACGTGTAGAGACTGGATACTTTCCTTAGATACAGAAATCTTCACATACCCGTATAGGCTGTTTGCACGTCTGTTTGCAACATACCAGAAAGTAAATACACGCGTTGCTTTTCTACTATGTACCATGAACTGCTCTCAATCTATTGAGCACACTCCTGATTTTGGAGCGCCTATATTGGAAGTCCAGTGTTAAATTATGATAGATATTTAAAAATTGTCGTTATTATACTGTTCAGGTAAATATGGAATACCTTACTTCTAATCTTTAAAACCACCTCATATGCCTAGTACGCCTCATCATTGCGCCGACATCGTATTTTGGTATTTCCTTATAATTTACATAACCTTCTGTAGTTCTATGTGAAGATCTCTCTGGTCTGATAATTTGACAGATAGTCTTTAAAAAGAAAGAAAGCAAGTAAACGACCGGGACGTCCAGTTTTACGTGGATTTCGAACCATAGTCATGATATTTCATTTTTTTAAATCCTACATGCTTTTGCCGGGATTTGATCTGCGGCCATCTTGATGGGAAGCTAGTGATAATGCCGCTCGGCTATCATGTCTCTCCAGTCTTATACTTCCAAATAACTCCAGCCACTGCACACATTGTTCACGTTAGGGTGGGATATGTAGCAAGAAGCAATATAATTTCCCCGAAGATATTTTTATTACTTCCATCGAAAACATTTCAGGAGTGGTAGGCCTAAAGTAAAAAATGAAATATTAAACTTTCAGCCTGATGGTCTTTTTTAATTAAAAGTAGTTCTCTGTAATCGATGCCGTAGCCTGAGAATATTTCTTCTGGTGGATTTTTCACCTCATCTGTCGTAACCTTCTAGGTAGCTGTAATGTCCTTATTCCTCCGCTTTTCAGCCAGAGAAAGAAGAAGAAACAACACTTTGGTATATCACGAGGATATGCAGGATATTTAACTGCAATGACCAAAACGTCTTGCATAGTCGAGCAATAAGAACCAACAAAATCTCTACATTCTTCTAGTTGAACAAACCTAGATGATTTACGCCTGATTACAGGGTAAGTTAAGGTGTCCTTGTGAAAATTTTTGTCCTCTCCTGTGCATCTACGGTGTTTTCAGGCTACGTCATTGTGGGATCGGGCATCAATCTTTGGAAATGTAATTTTCCTTTTACAATATGATTTTCGTCGCACCGACACAAATAATTCTTGTAGCGACGATGAGGTAGGCGGGGCCTTAATAAAAATACAGCCGCAGCAGTTACCCGGTGTGAAAGTGCGAAACCACAGAACCTCATATTCAAGGCTGCCATCAGTAGGGTTCGAAATTCCGGATGCCAGCTGACTGCTATATGAACCAATTGAAATATAACACTTTTACAGATTTTTCTGTATTTTTCTATTCATAACATTGCAATGCACTCCAGTTCCAATAGGTGGAGGATATACTACATTACATCACAAAATGTGATTAAAAGGGATAACCTTCCAGTGGCCCAACTTCAGAAGTACCGAGCTGAGTGGCTCAAACATTTGAGGCGCTGGCTTTCTCACCCCAACTTGGCAAGTTCGATCCTGGCTCAGTCCGGTGGTATTTGAAGGTGATCAAATACATCCGCCTCGTGTCGGTAGACTTATTGGCATGTATTAGAACGCCTGCGCGACTAAATTCCGGCACCTCGGCGTCTCCGAAAACCGTAAGAAATGTAGTTAGTGGGACGTAAAGCCAATAACATTATTGTTAACTTCGGAAGTCTGGCGTGGCGACCATGGGACTCTTAGTTAAGTCTGGTAGTGATTCTACTTAGCGCCAGCCTTCTTGCTTCTGTAATAAACAGTTTATATTGGTCATTCGAAGCGAAATGTTGGATCGATAACAACCCCTGCGCAGTTTTGGTATTTTAGGTCAGAATGTCAACACTTAAAATATCTTATTACAAGTAGGCGCTATAGTAGCGTAAGATAATAAACTTAAAGAAACACGTTAGTCGGAGACCAAAGCTTGTAGGTCCTACTACATAATAAATTAATCGAGATCTGTCAGTTCGCGAGTACTAATTTTTATTCCAGGCTCGATTATACGGCGAGCCGGCATGAGCAAGGCAGGTGATAAATCCCCCACCTGTACTGTACTCGACCATCTATTGTCTACAGTGGGCTCTAGGACGTTGCATTTTGTTCATTCATGCTGGTCCATTGTTATTCAACATCGCTGGACTGGAGCCGGCGATTTGCCAACGTTGGACAGCAAGCTCATATCGAATGCCAAAATTTTCCACCGAAAACTCAAAACGTTCCAAGAAGTTAATAATAAAGCTGGCGAGTAAATTCACATGCGGTCGGCATTGTGTGTCGAAATAAAAGATTTAGAAGTTATCATTTTACAAAGAATAGCTAATGAGGTGAATAATCCAGCACACTGGTGATCATTAACCGTCTGTATAGAGATATATCGCGCCTCCAAGGCAACTGGGATACTTTTACCTTGTCGTTTGTATTCCATCCACGTTATTATTTGGTAACCATTGTTATCTTCAGTATGTATTTTAGGAGCATAGCCAGTGCTGTGTTTACTATTTTACTACCTGTACAAACGTGATTTACATTAACAAGTAGCCTTTGCAAGCGTATTATCGAGCAGTAATTGTTTAACTCTACAGGCTGAAAGAATTGACAGTGAAGAATTAGAACAAACAAAAGGCTGACCCCAGGCTGTCGGTACAGTGACTCCCACTCTTACCTAAAGGTACTTACGTTCTATTCACGATTCGCCATTCGTCTGAGAATTACATGTTCTGGAGAAAAATGGCAACTATAGTCCTAATGACGATACAGTCGAAATCGTTTATTGCAACATCGCTTTTGACGATGTATTAGACGGTCCCGTCTAAATACTATATAAATATTGTACCGAGCTCGATAGCTGCAGTCGCTTAATAAGTGTGGCCAGTATCTAGTATTCGGGAGACAGTAGGTTCGAACCCTACTGTCGGCAGCCCTGAAAATGCTTTTCCGTGGTTTCCCATTTACACACCAGGCAAATGCTGGGGCTGTACCTTAATTAAGGCCACGGCCGCTCCCTTTCCACTTCTAGGCCTTTCCCGTCCCATCGTCGCCATAAGACCTATCTGTGTCGGTGCGACGTAAAGCAACTAGCGAATATATATATTGTGTTTTAAAAACCGCTTATTACGACATACCGAATAAAACGACGTATTTTAAACACTTTTTCGGAGAAATGTATTGACTATAACGTCCAAAATTGATTTTTATTTGTTACGTATTTGGGGATTGTTGACGACAATGTAACGCTTATTATTGTTAGATTTCAAATCAGACTGTCTGTTAAACAGTCACGACAAGCATCGCTATGAAGATGTCGCAAAAGAAAAGAAAAGAAAAGAAAAGAAAAGAAAAGAAAAGAAAAGAAAAGAAAAGAAAAGAAAAGAAAAGTGTTTAATACTGAAGAAAAGTCGCACATCATATTGCGATTAGAAAATGGGGAAACAAACGTGAAAGAATACGATGTATCACACTGAACGATTTCTACAGTTTGGAAGTATAGACAGAAAAAAAGTCACATTTCGAAGAAAAATCTTTAAAAATTAAGCGAGCTAAATTATCCGAGCGCAAAGATATTGAAGAATATTTACTTAGATAGTTTAAGCAGCAAAGAACAAATACAATTCTTATTTCATTTCTTTTTTTTTTTTATTAGTTTTAACTTTATTCTGTTAATTGACCATGTAAGTGTACAGCCTAAAACCTACAGATATTACATTTTAACCAACAAAAACAACAAAACTGGTTTGTGTGCGACTATCGGGTTATAATGACCTGCTTGGCGGCTTCTTCGAGGGCGTTTTAACCGATTTCTACCGTATTTTAGTAACCATTGTAAAGTTAATCGGCTCCGTGGTGTAGGAGTAGCGTGCCTGCCTCTTACCCGTAGGCCCCGGTTCGATTCCCGGCCAGGTCAGGAATTTTTACCTGGACCTGAGGGCTGATTTGAGATTCACTCAGCCTACATTATTAGAATTGAGGGGCTATCTGACGGTGAGATAGCGGTCGCGGTCTAGAAAGCCAAAAATGACGGCCGAGAGGATTCGTCGTGCTGACCACACAACACCTCGCAATCTGCAGGCCTTCGGGCTTCTACACGACTTGTACAAGGAAAGGGCAATTGCAATGCAAGCTAAACTCAAGCATTACAACACGGTGCTTAAACTCGAATGTCTCTATGAAAGTGAATGCCTCCGATTTACGGGAAAGGCTGGGCTGAGAGAAGCTGAGGAGTTTGAGAGGAAGACCTTCAAAAGACATTGGGCCCAAAGGTTATGGCTGGACAATACAGTTGCGAGGACGAGAGGAGCTGTATCAGAAAACCGAACGACTGATGGAATCCATCACGAAGCGACGGCTCAAGTTCTACGGCCCCCTATTTAGAATCGATGACAAGCGGTTGACTAAGAATTTGTTTACCATACTCGACCGACAGTAGACCTAACACATGGTTCACGGAGTTCAGGAAGGATCCGAAAAAAAGAAAAAAGAAAAAAAAAAAAAAAAAAAAAAACAGGACTAAATCGTGAAAACATTGTTAACAGACCCAAGTACCAATACCATACCATTTAAGGCTTTCGGGAAGAAGAAACATCAGAACAGCGAGTGAACAGCAGAAAGGAGACAGGCTGCATAAGAGAGAATGCAACGGTACTGGGCTGCAAATAAAGCTTCTAAAAATGTGCGAATGTTGCTTATTGTGGTCTCTAATTGCCGTAAACATCTAAATAATAATAATAATAATAATAATAATAATAATAATAATAATAATAATAATAATAATAATAATAATAATAATAATAATAATTTAGTTAGTAGGTTAGATTATTGTAAAGTTAATTTCCAGGGACTATTTGCTTTGACGAGGAACTATAGTTATGAGTTCTGATGGTGGTGGTGTTTATTGTTTCAAGGGGAACTACATCTGGGCAACCGTCCTCTCTTAGCTATAATCAGAAAGGGAACGAGAAGAGGACAGACCCTTCGAAGAATTAAGGCATCGATCAGAGAAAGGTTATGAAGATTGAAAATGAGGAAATCCCGAGGCCTCTATAACCTAATACCGTAGAGTTTGGAGGAGAACAGGAGTTAATGAAGACAATTCGAATGGGAAATATGCAAGTGAAGTGCCTGGCATAACTACTGTAAGTGGAAGCAAAAACCAGGATCAGCTAGAAGACCCGTGGTCGCCAACCCACGCTCCCAATTTAAGAGTCCCTGGGGATTCCTTCAAGTTACCTTTTACGACAGGCGGGGAGTTCTACGGCCCCTATCCACACAGGGATACTGAAGAGGTTCTAGAGAGCTGTTCCACCACTTTTCACACACCTTGGTGGAGTGGCAGGTGCTAACTGTGTTTCACTAGTATGCATTTGGCTCTGTTTTACAGGCTATCCTGACGCCAACCCTATGTGGAGGGACGTATTCACTATTGAGTGTTCCTGTGGTGATAGGTAGTGTGATGTGTTGTGTGTGTGTATGAAAAGCCAGTGTATTGTAACAAACACAAACGCCCACACGCAGTTAAATTCCCCATCCCGGTCGGGAATCGAACCCGGGACCCTCTGAACTGAACGCCTAGACGCTGACCATTCAACCAAGGAACCGGACTTCTTTCGATGATACTAGCATCTTCGACAGGTCGTTCATGTAGGTAAATGGATAAAAGTAATCTGATTCAAGGACAAGCTCCTTAGTAAGTCAACTATTGACCTAACAATGAGAGTTGTGTAGCAGCTGTGCAATACGTGGGTGCTGCTGAATAACTTGAATATAATCCGCCTGTTAGGTCGAGGGATAATTTTCTACTAGGGAGCTTGGAATAAGAGCCTCCGTGGCTCACACAGCAGCGCCTCGGCCTCTCACCGCTGGATACCGTGGTTCATATCCCGGTCACTCCATGTGAGATTTGTGCTGGACAAAGCGGAGGCGGGACAGGTTTTTCTCCGGGTACTCCGTTTTTCCCTGTCACCTTTCATTCCAGCAACACTCTCCATTCTCACTTCATTGCATCTACCCTTCATTAATAAATCACTTTGGGAGTGAAGCCTATATCTGCTTCATTCATTACATCCCTGATCCGGTCAATGACTGGAAAACATGTTGTAGGTTTTCAGAACTTGGAATAAACAATGTTTCGGGTCTCGCTACCTGTCGCATTTGTACAAGAGAATTAGAGGAACTGGCCCGAGAGAACCAACGTACAAAAGTAAAGTTTCACTCTCTTTTTTTTTTTTTTTTTGCTCTTTGCTTTACGTCGCACCGACACAGATATGTCTTATGGCGACGATGGGATGGGAAAGGCCTAGGAAGTGGAAGGAAGCGGCCGTGGCCTTAATTAAGGTACAGCCCCGGCATTTGCCTGGTGTGAAAATGGGAAACCACGGAAAACCATCTTCAGGGCTGCCGACATTGGGGCTCGAACCCACGATCTCCCGATTACTGGATAATGGTCGCACTTAAGCGACTGCAGCTATCGAGCTCGGTTCACTCCTTCCAGTAACAGTTAAAGACTCTATGATATTCCTGTATAACGTCCTTACTCTTAGGCAAGTACCATTGCACAGTATCCCGGCATTTTGGTTCCTCGAGGCCATAATGAGCACTCCTGTTTTTAATGTAATTTCATGTACTGATACACCACGTACAGAAATAGAATTAAGCAGCTCAATTGGATGATGAACCTCCGTGGCTCAGGTGGCAGCGCGTCGGTCTCTCCCCACTGGGTTCCGTGGTTCAAATCCCGGTCACTCTATATGAGATTTGTACTGGACAAAGCTGAGGTGGGACAGGTTTTTCTCAATGTACTCCGGTTTACCCCGTCATCTTTCCTTACAGCGACACTCTCCAACTTCATTTCATTTCGTCTGTCATTTATTAATCATTACCCCAGAGGAGTGCGATAGTCTTCGGCAGCCGGCACAGTTCCTATCCTCACCGCTAGATGGGGGCTTCATTCATTCCATTCCTGACCCGGTCGAATGAGTGGGAACAGGCCGAGGACTTTATTTTCAATTGACGACCAAGTTAGATGGCATACATTTTCTTTCTTCACCCGGAATTCACGTAGTGTCTTTTCCTTTTATTTCTGAGACCTGTCCATATTCTGGAGCCAAAATAGCTCGGTTACGAAGCCACGTATTTCGGGCACCATGGATTGAAAAACACTCTCAATCGAGTTAGCTGAGACTGAATTATTATCACCAGAGCCCCGTAATGTTGTATTTTCGATGTTCAGTAGTACCTCAGTGTCCGACTCGTTGGCTGAATGGTCAGCGTACTGACCTTCGGTTCAGAGGGTCCCGGGTTCGATTCCCGGCCGGGTCGGGGATTTTAATCGCTTCTGATTAATTCTTCTGGCTCGGGGACTGGGTGTTTGTGTCCGTCCCAACACTCTCCTCTTCATATTCACACAACACAACACACTACACTACCAACCACCACAGAAACACGCAATAGTGATTACATCCCTCCATACAGGGTTGGCGTCAGGAAGGGCATCCGGCCGTAAAACAGGGCCAAATCCACATGTGCGACACAGATCGCACCCGCGACCCCACAGGTGTGGGAAAAGCGGTAGAAAAAAGAAAGAAGAAGAAGAAGTAGTACCTCAGTGAAATCCTCTTCTGCCTAACCGCCAACTTGAACAGTGCACATGTTTGTGGTTGTGAGATAAAGCCTCGCAATGGACAGCCATAGGTAGGACTTTTTCAGTGAAGGCTGCCCTCTGACCGCTCTCGTCTCACGGGCACTAACTGTTTGACGAAAGTCTTCCGCGTCCTCAGCTCCTCATCGTCAGAGAGAGGCTGTTCCATTCTGCGAGGTAACTCCCCTAGATGGTCATACACACTCCAACTCACGGCCCGCTTTGGGACAGACAATACATTTATGCATCGGGACGGTAACTTTTCTGCCGGAGCTGAATGATCAGCATAGTGGCTATAGGTCCGGTTTGATTTCCAGCCGCGCCGGCAATTTTAACCGTGGTTGACTAATTCCTCTAGTTCAGGGATTAGTTGTTTGCGTTCGTCTTAATACACAATTTCTTACATCTCTCCACGTAGAAGAAGAGGGACTGGTACCTTTCGACTACAGTACAAATGTATGGGATATGGAAGATCAGAACTGTCCTATTTCTCCTTCCTTTATTACAAACGATTCTTTGGAAAGATTAACATAAAAACGGTAGAATGCAGGAAATAAGTAAGAAAATCTACAATCTAAACATGTCTGTTATTTTTCACCATAAAATCAATTTGTACAGCGCAAAAGATTAGAAATCTTTTTTCTACAACTTTTGTTATGTAGCATTTATCTGTAGGCTAGGAATAACGGAGATGTTTTAAATGTCTCTTTTAGACATTTCCCGTGAAATACTACTATTTTACCCATCATGTATAAAATTATGTACAGCCTTCTTCCCTGACCCTTAAATACCGATGTTCACTAAACTTTGCTTAGGTTTTTTTTTTTCGTGATGCACGTACATAAATACATGCATACAGATAGACAGATGGATAGATAGATAGGTAGATAGATAGATAGATAGATAGATAGATAGATAGATAGATAGACATGAATGAAATTTAGAAATTGAATTTCGTTTTTATTCTGAACGCGAGTGACACGGAAATAAAAACTTTTGAACATTCTGACCAAACTAGAGAAAGAACTCTTATTTTATTTGTATAGATATGTATTTTGGAAATCTTCAGCCTTGTATATGCAGATCGATCATTAATAATTACAGAATGCCTCATGAATTATCCTACCCATCGAATGAGTTCGCGACCTGTAAGCTCGCATAGTGGTTCAAACCCCCACCACTGCCAACCCTGAAAATTGCTCTCCAGCATTTCTCATTCTGAAACCGGCCAAATGTCGGGACTGTAAAACTTTCCCTTTTCCATCCACTGTCACTGACATTGCCACTATCGTGCGACATTAAACATCTTTAGAGAGAAGAATAATGATCGACCAACCTTTGAATCTCAACAGAAGGAGTGTTAGCAAAGCAAAGCAAAGTCACCTCCGTACAGGCCATGAAGGCCTTTAGAGGAGTGGAAGGTAAAGGCTTCCACCATTGTTAACCTCGGCACGTGATGGGGTAGAGTGGTTAGCTCTACGCCCGGCCGCCTTTGCCCCCAGGAATTAACCTGGTACTCATTTTTGGTGTAGGCTGAGTGAATCTCAGGGCCATATGCACCTCCGGAAGTGGAAATCTCGTTTCTTAAATTTTACGACTTCCTGACCTGGATTCGAACCCACACCCTTTCGGGCGAACCGAGCACGCCTTTACCGCCTCGGCCAGGCAGTCCCGAAGGATTGTTGGAGGAAGATTAATTGTTGTATACTTCTCTTAATGATTAGCCTACTTTATCCTTGACTGTCCTATTTCTCCTTCCTTTATTACAAACGATTCTTTGGAAAGATTAACATAAAAACGGTAGAATGCAGGAAATAAGTAAGAAAATCTACAATCTAAACATGTCTGTTATTTTTCACCGTAAATTCACTTTGTGTCCGCCTCTGTGGAGTAGAGGTTAGCGTGATTAGCTGCCACCCCCGAAGGTCCGGGTTAGATTCCCGGCTCTGCCACGAAATTTGAAAAGTGGTACGAGGGTTGGAACGGGATCCACTCAGCCTCGGGAGGTCAAATGAGTAGAGGTGTGTTCGATTCCCACCTCAGCCATCCTGGAAGTGGTTTTCCGCGGTTTCCCATTTCTCCTCCAGGCAAATGCCGGGATGGTACCTAACTTAAAGCCACGGCCGCTTCCTTCCCTCTTCCTTGCCTGTCCCATCCAATCTTCCCATCCCTCCACAAGGCCCCTGTTCAGCATAGCAGGTGAGGCCACCTGGGCCTCCCCAGTTGTATCCCCCGACCCAGAGTCTGAAGCTCCACGACACTGCCCCTGAGGTGGTAGAGGTGGGATCCCTCGCTGAGTCCGAGGGAAAAACCGACCCTGGAGGGAAAACAGATTAAGAGAAGAGGAAGAAAATCACTTTGTACAGCGCAAAAGATTAATAGTACCTCAGTGAATTCCTCTTCTCGCTTAAGTGCGGCCAGTATCCAGTAATCGGGAGATAGTGGGTTCGAGCTCCACCGTCGGCAGCCCTGAAGATGGTTTTCCGTAGTTTCCCACTTTCACACCAGGCAAATGCCGGGGCTGTACCTTAATTAAGGCCACGGCCGCTTCCTTCCGATTCCTAGACCTTTCCTATCCCATCGTCGCCATAAGACATCTGTATCGGTGCGACGTAAAGCAAATAGCAAAACAAAAAAAAAAAAACAAAAAAAAATCCTCTTCTCCCTAACCGCCAACTTTAACAGTGCATATGTTTGTTGGTTGTGAGCAAAAGTCTAGTCTCGCAATCGACAGTCATAGCTAGGACTTCCTCAGTGAAGCTTGCACCCTGACCGTTCTCGTCCAACCTGTTACAACGGGAGGCTGTTCCATTCTGCGAGGTAACTCCCCTAGATGGTGTGTCAACTCACGGCCCGCTTTGGGACAGACAGTACATTTAAAAGTACATTTAAGCAGTGGCGGCCGGTCAATACGTGCTACCGGGCTCCAGCACGTAGCTTGGAACTGTACGGAATTATTTATGTACAGTACAATTATCCTGGTGTCTTTTCTTTGTTTTGAGTGCGGTATGAATTTGTGTTTGGTGAAAATCAGGACAAGATCTGTTGAACACCTAGCTCTCTTCTCCCGGGAAACTTAGTCCGTGCTCATCTGAAATGAGCTCTGGCTTGTAGCCTGAAGGAAGCAATACGCAGGCGCAGCCAAGCTTGCAACACACGCCGTAGCCGGTGGACTATACCATAAACCGGGCTCAACTTTCACTGATCCCGTCAATAGTTACTTTTTCTCCCGCAAGGGGGGTAGAACTGCACGATGTTTCCTGCTACCCTGATGTTGAACGTGGTAAGTGGTTAGCGATTCTGCCACTAGAGATTAGTATCGCCTGGGATTGAAAGCAACGTCAGTCTCGAAAGTAAAGCGTAAGTGGAGGCAATCTATCGCAATGATAATGTTGTTATTAAGGAAACCAACCAATGCTTATTAAAATATCCATCTTCCTTTTGGAATCAAAAATAAGGAATTCGTTGGTGAGTCAAAGAATCTTTGACTGGCCCTAAATGTTTTCCTGCATTACAATGTAATTTTGTTCTTGTTTGTTCTGAGTTATAAATTGCGAGAAAAGCTTTATTATTATTATTATTATTATTATTATTATTATTATTATTATTATTATTATTATTATTATTATTATTATTAACAGGTTTGAATTATGTTGGTCATCATGGCAATATGCAGACTTAAATAAAGCTTATTCAGTGGTTTTCTTGTAGCACGTAGGCTGATTTTTTCACGAGCCGCCACTGCATTTAAGTAGCAGTCCTCTCTAAGATTTATCTTCTGATTTAACGCGTCTTTAGTATTGTCTTATTTAGCAGACAAAGCAGGGTCCCCATACTACGAAAAACGTAAAATTACTGTAAGCCATTTCCTCAATTGTGCCGAAAGTTGAAAGCCTAAAGGGCCCAGAAAGGTTTCGAATTCTGAGTTATGGGTACCTCTATCAAACTTAAAAAAAAAACAAATTTCAAAAATCACTTTCGGTCTAAATGCAGTTCCGGACAAACTGTCTAAATAGGTGCTCTTTAACTTATTTATTAATATAGTCACTTACTACTTTATTTATATCCTTGTTTCAATTCCTGTATTTTTTAGTGTAGAAATAATCATTGTTGTACTCTGGATTGTCATTTTCTCTGTGTATGTGTTTTCCATTCATTCTTCTTCCTTGTCTTTATTATCTTCAGCATTATTATAATGTATGCATTATAAGTACTGTTGTGTTAAGAAGGTACTGTATTGGGCTTTTTGCCAGTGTACTTTCAAAAAGATAAATAAATAAATAAATAAATAAATAAATAAATAAATAAATAAATAAATAAATAAATAAATAAATAAATAAATAAATAAATAAATAAATAAATAAATAAATACATAAATAAATAAACTTGCTTGTTTCTTAACTCATGTTCTTTTAGATTGAAATCCTAGCCAGATGAACCTGTTTATATAATTCTTCCTGTAATGTGTTCCTTGGTTCAATACCCTCAGGTATTTTTTAACTTTTTTAAAAATGTCCGCACCGAATGTAGTTATAAGGGGCTAAGTGAATCTCTGCATTGACTCACATTAGCGCTCGCAGTGGTAGAAAAAGGCAAACTACTAATCTAATCGACAGGATAACGATCATTAAGAAGAGGATTGTAATTCTTAAGAATAAATAAAGGATATATTCCCATACTTGATTATGTTCTATTTGTCTAAAATTCTTATCTCATATTCCTTGGATGTATTCAAGATTGAGTTGGGCTAGAACTGTGAATTTATTAATCTCTTTCTAAAATCACGTATTTTGAGAATTGTAGCAACTTTCACTCTGATACTTGAATGGATACCAATGAGGGTGTGATAACTTAGTAGTATCGTTACTGTCTTCTCGAGAAAGCGGTCGTGGTTCGATCCTGGCCAATGCATGTGTGGTTTTTGAAATTAAGTCAGTTCTCCTTCAACACCGATGAGGGCTATGGAGTCTTATATTTTCACGCCCTTCGTCGCCTTTCCTATCTCTTACCGATAACATTCTATTGGACCTCTTCCTTTTCCTCCTCTGATTACAGTTTAGAGAGGACGGTTTTCTAGTCCCACTTCCTTTTAAAATAAAAAATCGCCATCACCACCAAAAAATATGTTACCTTCAGAGACCTGTATCAGTCATATCTTTGGCTTATGAGAGTGACTGACGTTATGAGGGATGCTACAACACCATTCCTTATGCAGCCAGTCCCGGCAATGTAATGAATATACCTCGGATTTGTAGGTGGTAATAGGTTAGAATGCAAAGTATTTTGGTTTGTAGGAAGTGTCATGCAACCCGTTGTACCATAATGTACGAGGAGTACCATAAATTAAAGGAGTTGTATAGGCTGCACCCCTAATATCTATGCAAATCTCATAGCATAACCGCCGTACAGTGTAGGGTATACTTCTTACTGGCTTAAGTAAGTTTGCATTCTAACCTATCAGCACCTAATAATCCGGACTCTAGTAATGAATTGTATGAAAGTGTCCCTCGTAGGGTCAGTTGCTGTGTGCGTTTCAGTTTCATGCTTAATAGCACCTCTGGCTCAGTGAGGAAGGCAACGGGGATATCACTCATTTACCTCTTTCCTCTTCAGTGACACTTAGGATATCTGTGACGGATAATCGTGGAGCTTTTGTGGATCGAAACAGTAAATTCAACATACAAAGACTCCTGTGTTGGCCAACAGTTTCAGATAATATTCCAGCTTTTCTCCTCATGTTTATCTAAGACAACGACCTAACTCAGAGAGCAGCGTGTAGAATCTAGTCCGGTGATCCGCTTAAAGTGTGTTGGCAGGATGATATGCTAGACTCCGGCGTGGAGTAATTGTCTTCTCTTCGAGAATTACCTGGCAAGAACATGTTCATTAGTATTGGCCATAAAGCGGAGGGAGTATTACGACTGTTATTTCGCATGGCGATAAATTCAAATAGCATGTCGCAACATGTGCAATGTCTTATTTTATGATGATTGGATAATTAGAAAGAAGCAAGACACACAAAACTAGACGTAATTATAGTTATTTATAATTTCTGAATTAAAAAACAAAAAATAGAGCCCGAAGAATGCGTTAAAAAAAAGCAATGGATAATCATTACAGGACGGGTCGTCTTGTAGATTTCACGGACATAGAAGATGACTAACAAGATGCCATTTATAATTAGAATAACGCTTTATTCGTGGTAGGGGAGGATCACCTAACTCCGCAATAATTGAAATATGGCTTTTCTTCAGCGTGAACACTCCTGCCTGTCATAAGAGGTGACCAAAATGAGAATCACAGGGTCTCTCTACTTAGGAGCGGGGGTTCGCAACCACTGGGCTCCTATCTTGGTGTGGCATTGTTTCCACTTAATTGTGCCTAGGGCCCATACCTTCCTTCTTCGCCATACCTTCATTTCTTAAATGGCTGGACATTTTTTCAGTTTTCATTTTTGATTAGTGGTTGTAGAGGACGGTTGTCCAGTTTTACTCCTTAAAACATTCATCATTACCACGACCACCACCACCATCACTACAGCGTGAGAGTGTCTGATCGGCTTATTACGTCCTGTAAATATCTTCTAGTCAGATAGTCAAGGCAAATTAGATATCTTTGGTGGTAGCATCAAGAAACTTCAGTTCTTATTCTGTGTACACCGGGCGAGTTGGCCGTGCGCGTAGAGGCGCGCGGCTGTAAGCTTGCATCCGGGAGATAGTAGGTTCGAATCCCACTATCGGCAGCCCTGAAGATGGTATTCCGTGGTTTCCCATTTTCACACCAGGCAAATGCTGGGACTGTAACTTAATTAAGGCCACGGCCGCTTCCTTCCAATTCCTAGGCCTTTCCTATCCCATCGTCGCCATAAGACCTATCTGTGTCGGTGCGACGTAAAGCCCCTAGCAAAAAAAAATATTCTGTGTACTGTATTTGGACGACAGACGTTTTTTAACGTGAGTTCTCCTACAGTATTTTTTACTCGCGAACTGTACTTTCTAGTAGTAAGCTTACCGGACAAAAAGTTAGTGACCCCTGGAGAAATCATTGCAAGCATCATTTAATACGGCGTAACTCCTCCCCTGGACTTTATAACTGCCTGGATTCGGTTAGGAAGTGATTTCACAAGGTACGTCGCATCCAGGTTAAGCCACTCGCTGAGGTTTTGATCGCGCAATTCCACCAAATTGCGGGGATGATGATGTCGGCGTTTTACCCGATGTTCCAACATGTCTCACAGATTTTCGATGAGGTTCGAGTCAGGTGACTTTGCAGACCAATCAAGATGTGCAGTAATAGGGTGGGGAAGTGTTCATAAAACCAGTCACATACTCGTCCAGCCCGATGGACTCTGCTGTTGTCATCTTGAAAAATCGGGGTATCAATTGCATGCTCATCATGCAGATGTTGACTGACAGACAACACCTGATCATCCAGAATGTTTAAATAAACATGCTGGTTAATATCGGTGGTCACCTCAGTGAGCTGGCCCAATCCATGATACAAAAAACACCACCCAAAACATCACCCAGCTCCGGCTTAACCTGACCTTGCACACACATTCAGGATGAAATGCTCATCGATGCACTCGATGACGTGCGTCATTGGGAAGCAGGCAAAAACGTGATTCGTCAGACCACATGACGTTCCACCTGTCAGCTACTGTCAACGTTCAATGATTTCTAGCCCATTGAAGACGCGTAGCTTTAAGTGTCCGTGTGAGCAAGGGCCTCTTCCGAGGTAACACTCCAAATGTTCACCGCATGCAGTTCCCGTCGCAATACGTTTCGTTTCACTTTAAGCATTCTTTCTTCATCTGCAATGATCATCTTGCAGTACGTTAGTTTGACTTCATGTTGTAACGTAAAGGAAGTGCGCATTGAACTTCTGTCGAGGGAGACACGTACTGAGAGATACTAAACACACGTTATGAAGAAGAAATGTCCGTCAGGATACATCCGAAACTGCTCCCGAACCCACAATCACAATTATAATACAATATTGTGCACTCGTCGAATATCTACCTGGTTAGTAAACTGGTAAGGAAACAGCAGCCTATATTGTAATATGAATTCGAAAAGAGATATCTAGCTTTCCAATCAGACGAGTCTTGAACCAGTCATTTCAGCGAGTGCCTTACATAACTTTCTTCTACGAAAGTTGTCTGAATTAGCAGATCAGAGAAAATGTTATTGCTTCTGGAAAGGTGAGCCTATAAATGCGCATTTTCAGAATGCGGTGGTTTCTGAAGTTTGTTATCGTGATTACCGTAGTGTGTTCTTCTTCTTGTTCTTGTTGTTATTCTTCTTTATCTGTTTACCCTCCAGGGTCGGTTTTTTCTCGGACTCAGCGAGGGATCCCACCCCTACCGCCTCAACGGTAATGTCCTGGAGCTTCAGACTCTGGGTCGGGGGATACAACTGGGGAGGATGACCAGTACCTTGCCCATGCGGCCTCACCTACTATGCTGAAGAGGGGCCTTGGTGGGGGCATGGGAAGTTTGGAAGGGATAGACAAGGAAGGGGAAAGGAAGCGGCCGTGGCCTTAAGTTAGGTACCATCGCGGCATTTTCCTGGAGAAGTAGGAGACCACGGAAAACCAGTTCCAGGGTGGCTGAGGTGGGAACTGAAACCACCTCTACTCAGTTGACCTCCCGAGGCAGAATGGATCCCGTTCCAGCCCTCGTACCACTTTTCAAATTTCGTGGCAGAGCCGGGAATCGAACCCGGGCCTCAGGGGATGGCAGCTAATCACACTAACCACTACACCACAGAGGTGGATGTGTATTCTTCATAGGCCTATAAATAGAGTTCATTAGGAAGTGCGCAGAAAAAGCTTTCCACATTAACTGCAGGAAAACAAAGTTTCGGTGGCAGTTTTCTTGACAGAATCACTGTGTTTCCACACTACGTTCCAGTATCTAATTACATCATGGAGAAATATAATGTGAACTCTGTCACCGTTTATGGATTGTCAGTGAGTGCAAGACGTACCATACCGGTGAGGATGGCTAGGTTGTGGAAGAGATATTTGCTCCTAAGGAAAGCTACCTAGCCACGACTGCCGAGGCGGCTGTGCGCGGGTCCGTGTTTCTTTTGCTATTTGCTATTTGTTTTACGTCGCACCGACAAAGATAGGTCTTATGGCGACGATGGGACGGGAGAGGGCTGGAAGTGGGAAAGAAGCGGCCGTGGCCTTAATTAAGGTACAACCCCAACATTCGCCTGGTGTGAACATGGGAAACCACGTAAAATCATCTTCAGGGCTGCCGACAGTGGGATTCGAACCCACTATCTCCCGAATACTGGATACTGGCCGCACTTAAGCGACCGCACCTATCGAGCTCGGTGGTCCGTGTTTCTTTAAGGAACCATTTATACTCAACATTCCAAGACTGTGTCTTACGGCAAACCCATTGAGGGTCAGTTTCCTGAATAAAGGATATATAATGATAATATCATTGGTTTTGCGATCCATTAACTAGTTTTACAATTTTCAAAGACGCCAGGGTGCGGGAAGATTCTCTCTCTTACAGCCTAAAATCGCTTCTTTCTTTACTCGTTTTCTTCTATATTCATATCCTAGCCAAATTAACATATTTACATAATTCTTTCTGTAGTGTGTTCCTTGGTCCAATACCCTCAGGCGGTTTTTTAATTTTTTGAAAAATGTCCACAACAAATGTAGTTGAAAATGAAATGTCGTATGGCTTTTAGTGCCGGGATATCCCACAACGGGTTCGGCTCGCCAGGTGCAGGTCTTTCTATTTGACTCCCGTAGGCGACCTGCGCATCGTGATGAGGATGAAATGATGAAGACAACACGTAGACCCAGCCCCCGTGCCATTTGATGATGAAGACAACACGTACACCCAGCCCCCGTGCCATTGGAATTAACCAATTAAGGTTAAAATCCCCGACCCGGCCGGGAATCTAACCCTGGACCCTCTGAACCGAAGGCCAGTACGCTGACCGGACACAAATGTAGTTATAAGGACTTAAATGAAACTATGCATTGACTCACATTTGCGCTCTAGTGGTGCTTAAGTGAAACAATGCGTCGACTCCCATTAGCGCTCGTAGTGGTAGAAAAAGGCAAACAGCTAATCTATTGGACCGGGTAACGATGATTAAGAAAAGGTTTGTAATTTTTAGGAATAAACAAAATACATTCTCATAATTTATTATATTTTATTTACCTAAAATTCGTAGCTCATTTCCTTAGAATATTTTCAACATTGAGTTGATTGCCTGAAGGGCTAGAACATTGGGTTTTTGTTTCAGTGTGTGTTCCTCCAATGAACAGCCTTTGTTGATTTCCTGTAATATGGACTTCTTAGATCTCTAAGGACTTTTCTCCAACCTCATACATCGAAAGCGTTTATTCTTCGACGTTCAGCCCTTCTTATTGTCCATACATCACCACTGGGAAGACCATAGCCTTTACTATATGGATGTTTGTTCTCAGAGTTATGTCTCTGCTCTTGAAAACACTGTCGAGATTGTCAATTTCCTTTCCCCTGAGGAGCAAGCGTCTTTTAATTTCGTGGCTGCAATCACCGCCAGCAGTAATCTTGGAGCCTAAGTAGATGAAACTAGAAACTACCTCCATTATTTTCCCCATATATGCCAGGAAGGACAGGTATAGTTGTCATGATTTTCGTCTTCTTGACATTTAACATTAGTTCAGCTTTTGTAATTTCTTCTTTAACTTTCGGTAGAAGATACTTCAGTTCTTCTTTAGGGTGGTGTCATCTGCATCTTATTCTTTTGCTACCGCGTTTTCTCACACCTGTGGGGTCACGCGTGTGAGCTGTGTTGCACATGTGGATTTGGCACTGTTTTACGGCCGGATGCCCTTTCTGACATGGAGTGATGTAATCACTATGGCGTGTTTCTGTGGTGGTTGGTAGTGTGGTATATTGTCTGAATACGATGAGGAGAGTGTTGGGACGGACATATACACTCAGTCCCTGAGCCAGAAGAATTAATCAGAAGCGATTAAAATCCCCGACCCTCTGAACCGAAGGCCAGTACAGAATGTACATGTATTTAATTTCTCCTTTAACATCAATAATAATAATAATAATAATAATAATAATAATAATAATAATAATAATGTTTTGGTCACGTAGCTGTCAGCTTGCGTTCGGGAGATAGTGTATTCAAACGCCACTGTCGGCAGAGAGGAAAAATGTCAGTTGCTTTGGCTCTCAGATACAGATATAAGTTCAATAAATAGTTTGGCAATATTATGCCTTGTCGTACGCCTTTCTCAATATTAACCTATTTAGCTGTTCCATCCAGGTTTCTCAGCGCAGACTCTTACACACAATAGGGATTCCTCAGAAGGCAAATAAGATGATCTGGTATTCCCATGCCCTTGAGTATTTGCCACAGTTTATTTTTGTGGTCAGCACAGTCAAAGGCTTTAGCGTAGTCAATAAAACATAGATAGAGTTATTTCTGGAATTATCTTGCTTTCTCCATAATGCACCAAATGTTAGCAGTTTGATCTCTGGTTCCTCTGCCTTTACGGAAACCGGCGTTCTCGGTCTATACACTGCCGAAGCATTTTTTGTAGGATATTGAACATAACGTTGTTAGCGTGCGAGATAATTGCGAGTGTTCGGTACTTCTTTAGTACTACCCTTCTTTGGAACTGGGATGAACACTGAGTTGCATGGGCGCTCATACCCGGGGGCAAGGTGGGGACGTGCCCCCCCCCCCCTAGCTCTCAAGGAAAGGAAGAAAATCTAATATAGTCAGCTGTTTTTCTTTAAAGAAAATGGTTTAAAAATCGGTATTATGTAGAAGTGATAGGGGATGCCGTGTGTGGTATTCTACCGAGGAATACAAGTCGACATTCATCTTCCAAAATATTAAAAATACTACATACGCCCAAGTTTAGCCCCCTCCCCTACAAACTATCCTATGGGCGCCCATGCTGAGTTGTCTAATCTTTTGGCCATTGCTGGGTTTTCTATATCTGCTAACATACTGAATGCATCACTTCCACAGCATTATCTCCTGGAATTTTGAAAATTCTCCTGGGATTCCACCTGTCATGTTTGCATTATTTTCTAGCGTCAACTTGACATTTCTAGGATATCTGGCGCTGGCTCTGAGATCACATTAAGTTCATCATTAGGAGTATGTACTTCCTTTCTATACAAACTTTCTAAATATTCCATTCTCCTTTTCCTAATGTCCTGTGTTTCTATAATATCTTTGTCATTTTTATGTTTTATCATTCCAATTTTCACCCGTCACAGCATAAAACTCGCACTTGTGAATTCGTGAAGTAATAAACGTATACGGCCGAAGACCTATGACGTATACGAATCTTTCATGGTCTCTAAGGGGGCTTCAATAGGAATTTTTCCTTCTTTGTCTCCTTAATGTTTCTGTAGTTTTCTCAGGTTTGGAATTTGTCTTTTTTTGGTTGGGGGGGGGGGGAGTTTGCCCTTTTGTGCTTGATGATGGTGCTCACACTGTTTCTAAACCACGGTCAGTTACTAGTAATAATTTGGACTGTCGCTTTCCTGAAGATTTGAACTTTTGTTTCGATATCAGGTACAAATATGTAGTGCATATTATGACGAATTCCAAGTTAGTGATCAAAATGACACAAAATATATCAAGAATGATGCTTATTGTCTAAGTCACAATGCAGCAAAAATGCTCTACAACTGTCGTTCTTTCTCTCTGCTGTAAAGTGTCTAAAATGTTGGGCGTGTTGGCGAGTTGGCCGTGCGGTTAGGGAGACAGCTGTGAGCTAGTGGGTTCGAACTCCAATGTCGGCAGCCCTGAAGATGGTTTTCTGTACTTTCCTATTTTCACACCAGGCAAATGCTGGATCTGTACCTTAAATAAGGCCACGGCCGCTTCCTCCCCACTCCTAGGCCTTTCCTATCCCATCGTCACCAGAAGACCTATATGTGTCGGCGCGACGTCAAGCAAATTGTGAGACAAAAGCTTTTGTTGACATCCGTGTCTTTTTTTGCTTTTCTTTTTTTACACTTTTGTAGACAGTTGTTAATTTCCTAATGAGTTTGAAATAATCATCATCATTGTCCTGTTCTGTCATTCCCTGTTATAGAAATCGTTTACCGGGCGAGTTGGCCATGCTCGTAGGGGTGTGCGGCTGTGAGCTTGCATCCGGGAGATAGTGGGTTCGAATCCCACTGGCGGCAGCCCTGAAGATGGTTTTCCGTGGTTTCCCATATTCACACGAGGAAAATGCTGGGGCTATACCTTAATTAAAGGGGCTGCCTGGCCGAGGCGGTAAAGGCGTGCTCGGTTCGCCTGGAAGGACGTGGGTTCGAATCCCATTCAGGAAGTCGTAAAATTTAAGAAACGAGATTTCCACTTCCGGAGGTGCATATGGCCCTGAGGTTCACTCAGCCTACACCAAAACTGAGTACCAGGTTAATTCCTGGGGGCAAAGGCGGCCGGGCGTAGAGCTAACCACTCTACCCCATCACGTGCCGCGGTTAACAATGGTGGAAGCCTTTACCTTCCACTCCTCCAAGGGCCTTCATGGCCTGTACGGAGGTGTCTTTGTCTTTGTCTTTGTCTTTGTACCTTAATTAAGGCCACGGCTGCTTCCTTCCAACTCCTAGGCCTATCCTATCCCATCGTCGCCATAAGACCTATCTGTGTCGGTGCGACGTAAAGCCCCTAGCAAAAAAAAAAAAAACCTTTAAAGTTCCCACCTTTAGGATTGTCTGTCTCGCAAACTATTACAGTTTGCACAAAGGTACACTGAGGTAAATCGATGCATAATTCAACAAGGAGCTTGCCCTTGGATTTATTTACCATTTCATTGTTATTGCCTTAAAAAGTTGCAAGTTGAAATTTATTGACAGGATTTCAATTCTGAATTATCGAACATTTTACAATTACCATTCTATAGCATCGTTGCGCCTCGAAATACCGCTGTGTCAATGTTGAGGGGAGAACACTGACCCGCAGCACAACGAAAAATCGTTGATATTCCTAGTTCAAGCAATACTGAACCTTAGGTGACAGAACCTTTCTGGTCAGAGTTCTAAGCTCAAATATTACCACATAGCGGTTTTTCTATGCACACCGATTATGTGCATAAGGTTTAATTGAATAAATAGTTCACAGTCAAGGAACACGATCACTTTGCGATAATACAGTACGTCCCGTCACTAGCTTACTAGCCTACTAAATAACGCAGCTGTCTGGTACATATTTTTCCAAACATTATTTGATAGGAGTAATTTTGGTGAAACCAGTTGTTATTCTAAAATTAAACTCGAGTATCTCTGTCTGGACAATGTCTTGCATCATCTTAACTGAATTCTATAGATTTTTGCCTAAAGTAAATATCACGCGGGAAGGTTTTTCCTTCCACCGTAACCAAATTATCTGCAGGAGCTTGAAGGTCATCCTGACTCGTTTCAAATTTTGATTTTATGCCAGATGTGCTTTATAACACCATGGAGAAAAATTCCACTTCGGCATCCAACCGTCAATAGTCACGCCGGAAAGCCATTGTGTTATTCAGAGTTCTAAAATAACTTCTCCTCCTGGTCACTTCCCAGTTACTTGGGGTCGGCTCTACAAGTGGATTAAGCCCAGTTCTAGGGCCGGATACCTTCCCTGATGCCAACTCTGTGGGAAGGAACCTCTTTACGATTGCATATTTCTTTGGTGGTTAGCAGTGTTATGTGCTGTATTTGAATGAGAATGCGTATTACGACGAACATAAACACCTAAGTTCCGAGCCACAGGAATTAACCAGGCGCGATCAAAATCCCCAGCCTAGCCGGGAATCGAACTCGGTGCCCTCTGAACCGAAGAACACTACGCTGACCATTCAGCCAAAGAGCCGGATATGTATAATTTGTAATAAAATAATTACAATTAGCAATAAAGGATAAGAAGAATTTCTTCAGATAGTTCCTTAATCGAATTTAAAGAAGTGAATGAACTGTTTTAGATATCTGCTTGAGAGGTCGCGTGTCGCTGTTAAGATGGAAATGAAAACCTACAACCTGTTTTCCAGTCTTTGACCAGGTCAGGGATGTAATGAATGAACTATATATATATATATATAGGCTATTAGTACGATGGGGTCGCCACTCACAAAGTTATTTAGTAATGACTGATAGATGCTATGAAATGAGAATGGAGAGTGTTGCTGGAATGAAAGATGACAGGGAAAACCAGGGTACCCGGAGAAAAACCTGTCCCGCCTCCGCTTTGTCCAGCACAAATCTCACGTAGAGTGACCGGGATTTGAACCACGGTATCCAGCGGTGAGAGGCCGACACGCTGCCGTCTGAGCCGCGGAGGCTCGCTCGCTGTTAAGATCCTAAATGGAAAGTATGCTAATCAAGAAATTGTACAGAAGGCAGTGAATAACAATATTCAGTATTTAGTAGTCGAGGTGCCCATAAGTTGAGCTCTGTGTGCACGCCTTATCTGAGGCAAGGCCAGAGATTGTGTGGTTGTTGTTGTTGTTGTCCGTTCTAATTTGTTCCAAACCAATATGTTTAAATTAGAGAGTGCCAATACCAATATCCGATATCGGGCCGCATATCGACCCGATAGCGGCAGTGAGAATGGGGGGGGGGGGGGGCATAATGTAATAGATAGCTCGCTACTGCTGTATCCTGAAAAATTAATACCGACAAATTAAAAACTATGCATTACTCATTGATTGCTGGAAAGGTAATACTGTTCCGTGTATCGTACCGAGGGATGAAATCACGCATACCAGAGGAACAATAATATGCTCTTAGTAATTTTCCAGGGTTTCCGCCCGCTGGAGCAAAATTGAACAATCTTGGAAATATTGAGGTGATATTCAGCTTCATAGAGAAATTAGAAATACTCGTGTTACATAGACAGAAACTGTGAAAGCACAAAATCGAAAGGAATGATAATCACAGAGTAGAAAGAGTATCGTTAAACCGTGCAACAGAATGAGCGATACGTCTTGTACAAAAGACATAACTTTTACAAAGAAATGCAGCGTGATGCTAAAGCTGCTGCTGCTAATTGCTTTACGTCGCACCGACACAGATACGTCTTATGGCGACGATGGGACGGGAAAGGGCTAGGAAAGGGAAGGAAGCGGCCGTGGCCTTAATTAAGGTACAGCCCCAGCATTCGCCTGGTGTGAAAATGGGAAACCACAGAAAACCATTTTCAGGGCTGCCGACAGTGGGATTCAAACCTACTATCTCCCGAATTCTGGATATTGGCCGCACTTAAGCGACTGCAGCTATCCAGCTCGGTGTGATGCTAAAGAACAATGCTGAAGGTGATAAGGGTAGATCGGACGACATGCGAAGAGACAGCTAACTGAGTGTTACCGAGCTCGATAGCTGCAGTCGCTTAAGTGCGGGCAGTATCCAGTATTCGGGAGATAGTAGGTTCGAACCCCACTGTCGGCAGCCCTGAAAATGGTTTTCCGTGGTTTCCCATTTTCACACCAGGCAAATGCTGGGGCTGTACCTTAATTAAGGCCACGGCCGCTTCATTCCAACTCCTAGCCCTTCCCTGTCCTATCGTTGCCATAAGACCTATCTGTGTCGGTGCGACGTAAAGCAACTAGCAAAAAAAAAAAAAAAAAAAAAAAAAACTGAGTGTTGATGAGAGGAGAATAGTTAGGCAAAATTTCATCAGAAAAGGGATGGCGTATGGCTTTTAGTGCCGGGAGTGTCCGAAGACAAGTTCGGCTCGCCAGATGCAGGTCTTTTTGATTTGACTCCTGTAGGCGACCTGCGCGTCGTGATGAGGATGAAAAGATGATGAAGACGACACGTACACCCAGCCCCCGTGCCAGCGAAATTAATCAATTAAGGTTAAAATTCCCGAACCTGCCGGGAATCGAACCAGGGACCCCTGTGACCAAAGGCCAGCACGCTAACCATTTAGCCATGGAGCCGGACAGAAAAGGGTTAAATTGATAGGAAACATTTTGAGACTTACAGGACTTATTCAGTTTGTACAGTATTTTAGGGAAGTTCAGGGGTAGAACAAGACTATAACTAACAAATTAGAGTATATGTAAGGTGCAGTAGTTAAATATAAATGAAAAAGCTAGCACAAAATAGGGTGCCATGGGGAGCTGAAATAAACAAGTCTATGATCTAATAACCTAAACAACAACTTTCAAATTTGCCTAGTTTGAGTCGACAGGATGACTAGAGGTGCCATGAAGACTCTTGGAGGAGTGGGAGGCTTCAACTATTCGTGACCTCGGCATAAAGTGGGATACAGTACTTTGCTTTATACCCGCCCCCCGTTGCACCCAGAAATTAACCTCGTTCCCATTTTTGTGCAGGATGAGTGAACGGCAAAACCATGTGCCCCTCATAAATTGAAATCCCGTGTTTAAATGTTTCGACATACTGGAAGTGAAACTAATGAAGATACAGAGGAGAAGAAAAACAAAATTTCGGGTCACGAACTAAGATACAACAAATAAACAACTATTTCGAAGCTGATGATAATGAGTATGATTATATTTATTCCCACACATTATTTCGTGTCTTTTTCCTGGTTAAACCCTACTTATCAGGATGCGCAGTGTAGAGGGCTTCGATTTAGAGAGGCATAGTTCCGATTCCCGTTGGAAGTCGCATCCAGTTAATTATTCTGGCTCGAGTACCGGTACTGGGTTTTTGTTTGACTTAATATTGTGCATAACTCTTTATTTACACACAACACATCATACCACACCACCTTTCTGTTCCATCGCTCATTGTTTAGCATGCTGAGTTTCGGTCCAAGGGATTTCGTGTTCGATTCACGGCCGGGTCAGCGATTTTAATCTTCATTTGTTAATTCCTCTGGCTCGCGTGCGTGCGCGGTCTTCAGCATTATATTTCACCTTAGATAGGGCTCCATCCTCATGGATGTGTAGGTCATCCATGGATGTCAACTCGAAACACCTGCAGCAAACCCTTCCGGAAGCCATTATTATTATTATTATTATTATTATTATTATTATTATTATTATTATTATTATTATTATTTTAAGATGTCCTTGTTTTGGTTCACAGAGTGTGAAGAAACCTTGATGATCATTTACCAACTGATATTGTTTCTTTGAGCTTATGACGCACAGACGAAGCTTGTTGATTTATTTGGGTGCTCGCGGTAGCTGGTAACTCCAATGTTTGAGATCATTAAATGCAGTATTTCCCTTCTCCTCTGTTCTCTCCTAGAAAGGGCTTGAATTATCTTAAAGCGTGCGCTGGATTACATTATTCAACACTCACACTGCTAGTGCGCTGAAGCATTCTTAAAACCTCAAGTTAATGATCGGCGAATAAAAGGATGAAAGATTACTTCCTCTGACAGTGGATTCGAAGAGTGGCCAACTTCTAGTCTACTACCACCACCACCACGACCTCGAGATAATGATTTCGCTATGTGACCCAATCTTAGACGTAGCCTCCCATCGATTACATGTGAACAAGCTGGGTCGTCAGGTTACCATGGAAACTGTCAAAGAGGTCAGCTTCTCTAAGAAGAGTCTCGAGTTCGACATCAGATTCGTATAAATGTAGCGATCTGCAAAGGAAGTTATTACATTAGAAGGTGGAAGATAAATGTTTTTTCACACAGATTCAAAACCCCGTGACTATGAACGGGAATTTTCATCAGAAATTACAGTATATGATGCCATGTATCAAACGCAAGGATTCAATGGGTACTGGAGGCTGCATTATCTCCAGAAATAACTGCGATAACGTGAATCAAATCATGATGATAATAAGACAACAATTTGTGTTAAATTGATACCATGTTGAACTTCGTGGTAAAAATTTGTTATCACTTCTTTGTATCCACACGCTTCCCATTGGATCCAAAATTGGTATAAGTTTTCATCCTGTGTGAAAGGCGTGATACTTATTATGAGCAATGGAACTTCCCTTGCTTATCGTCAAATGACTCTGCGAACGTCGGTTGAAAGTAATATGTAAATTAAAATTAATACTGAGAAACTGCTACACACGCTTGAATTGGTGGAATATTCTCTTCGTATATCACATTTCGCATTCCGTGGATTCTCATTTTTTTACCAGACAAGTACTATGGCTATGTCTTTAACAAAGCCGCTATTTTCCTAGTTCCCTTCTATTGTCGAAAAACTACCTCTGTTAGTAACGGCATTACAACCGCTAGCAAAATAAAAATGCTGTTATGGTTTGGACGTGGATTGTGAAAAGACTATCATCAGAAACAAAATTTCATAACAACATCCTGCGAAGGGATATGGGAAGTTGCTTGTGTTCATTAAAGGATAACTTTGTTTCATGACAGAACTACCAAACGTAAGATGCTTATTTGTATTTTTTTAATTTTATTTTTTGCAAATTGCTTTACGTCGCACCGACACAGTTAGGTCTTACGGCGACGATGGGACAGGAAAGGGCTAGGACTGGGAAGGAAGTGGCCGTAGCCTTAATTAAGGTACAGTCCCAGCATTTGCCTGGTGTGAAAATGGGAAACTACGGAAAACCATCTTCAGGGCTGCCGACAGTGGAGTTCGAACCTACTATCTCCCGAATACTGGATACTGGCCACACTTACGCGACTGCAGCTATCGAGCTCGGTATTTGTAAATTTAACAGCGGTTGCATCACAATAAGGTCCTAATTATTACTGTACCGTATCAAGAACGCCTGACGTCACTCCAAGAACATTTTGTTAAACACCATGGTCTTCCTGCGAATACAAATTAGACAAAATGTCAGAAATTTGCAGCATACAAATGCAGAGAGATTGTGATCGAAGAATCCTAACAACAACGACAACGCTAATCTGGCATTAATTTCCTTTCTTAATAAAGGAATGTTCTTTTTAAGCATGGGTTGTTAGGATAGAACTGAAATGGGACAATAAATGCTGGAAAATAAACGGATTTATAAAATCTCGTGAACTTCAGACCTGTTTTTTGCAGCTTCACTGGAGCGAATTTAATTATGACTAGGGCAGGGAAGTTGAAGAAAAGTCTTTTTTTTTTCTCGAGTGTACGAGGATGAGGCCTAACAAAATATATGTTCATTCTGGGTCATTGTAGACCAGAAAATGGTGGGTTTCATTTCCTTCTTTTTTAGCTCTTAACGGCTTTTTTTTTTTTTGCTTTACGTCGCACCGACACAGATAGGTCTTACGGCGACGATGGGACAGGGAAGGACTAGGAGTGGGAAGGAAGCGGCCGTGGCCTTAATTAAGGTACAGCCCCAGCATTTGCCTAGTGTGAAAATGGGAAACCACGGAAAACCATTTTCAGGGCTGCCGGCAGTGGGGTTCGAACCTACTATCTCCCGAATACTGGATACTGGCCGCACTTAAGCGACTGCAGCTATCAAGATCGGTCTTTTCTTTTTACAAGTTCGACTTTTATCAACTACATTTTTAGTGCCCATTCTCAGTTTTAGTCATCGTTATTTCATCCTTCGCCTCTTAAACATCTTTTCTGTAGTAAGAGAGAAAATTAAGTGAAAATGAAATGAAATGAAACTAATGCCTGAAAAAAAAACAGGCATGTAAAATTACGTGCGTGATAAGTGAAATTTTGAAAGGAGAAAATATTGATGTGACTGTTTTTGAAGGAGAAGATCGCACTTGCTTCAAGCATTAGCCCTTAACATCCGTTGATGTGGAGGGAAGTTTCTCGGTGCTTTGGAACGAGAACCTGGAAATGACTATTGTAATATATTTCAAAACCAACTAAGGTACGTTTACCGAATTCCAATTTCTGTAACCCTAGTGTGGTTAAGCCAAATATGATTCCTGT
Source organism: Anabrus simplex (assembly GCF_040414725.1). Taxonomy (NCBI): domain Eukaryota; kingdom Metazoa; phylum Arthropoda; class Insecta; order Orthoptera; family Tettigoniidae; genus Anabrus; species Anabrus simplex. The sequence goes on along the minus strand of NC_090265.1, from coordinate 476,822,798 downwards.
TATATTAATTTCAATTTCTTTCTCCAATATGTCCATACTGGTTCGCTGAATTCATTCTACGTGGAAAATAATTCATTCTGAATTCTACAAGTACCTTATTTCAAGAATTATACATAAAAAATACTATGATTATTATTCTAATTATACCTGGTTGAACGGTATATCCCCCTCTCTCTTCAGGAATCGCTCACGCTGGTGCTTCTGTTGATTTAGCAATTTTCTCCCTCCACTTAGCAGGGGTATCATCAATTCTAGGAGCCGTTAATTTTATTACTACAACTATTAACATACGAGCTCCTGAAAACACGTAATTCCTTTCTTTACGTTAATCTAAAAATATATAATGTCTGAAAGAAGAAATATTTCACTCATGTATTTTTGCACTGTCCGAAAGAAGAAATATTTCACTCATACATTTTTGCACTGTCCGAAAGAAGAAATATTTCACTCATATATTTTTGCACTGTCTGAAAGAAGAAATATTTTACTCATATATTTTTGCACTGTCTGAAAGAAGAAATATTTTACTCATATATTTTTCACTGTCTGAAAGAAGAAATATTTCGCTCACAATTTTTGCACTGTATGAAAGAAGAAATAGTTTACTCATAATTTTTGCACTGTCTGAAAGAAGAAATATTTCGCTCACAATTTTTGCACTTTCTGAAAGAAGAAATAGTTCAGTCATAATTTTTGCACTGTTTGAAAGAAGAAACATTTCACTCATAATTTATTGCACTGTCTGAAAGGAGAAATATTTGGCTCACAATTTTTGCACTGTCTGAAGGAAGAAATATTTCACTCATAATTTTCGCACTGTATGAAAGAAGAAATATTTCACTCAATTTTTGCACTGTCTGAAAGAAGAAATATTTCATTCATATATTTTTCACTGTCTGACAGAAGAAATATTTCACGCATACATTTTTGCACTGTCCGAAAGAAGAAATATTTCACTCATACATTTTTGCACTGTCTGAAAGAAGAAATATTTTACTCATATATTTTTGGACTGTCTGAAAGAAGAAATATTTTACTCGTATATTTTGTACTGTCTAAAAGAAGAAATATTTCACTCATATATTTTTGCACTGTCCGAAAGAAGAAATATTTCACTTATACATTTTTGCACTGTCTGAAAAGAAATATTTCACTCATATTTTTGCACTGTCCTAAAGAAGAAATATTTCACTCATATATTTTTGCACTGTATGTAGCATACCATCAGAATTTTGCATTTTAAAACATCATATTCCTTCATTAAATATGCAATTAAAACTAAAATTATGAATGAATTTGGATTGCATTTTACGTCCTTTTGCCAGTTCTTTGGTCCTTTTCTATATATCATATTAGTGTGTTTATAGGTCCTATTTATAGGTCTTCAACTTCCGAGGCCTATAGCTCATTCCACGTTAAAAAACAGTACTGCTCTTATGGACCTACAACGAGTGAACACATCCCTTCCGAGACACCCATAATTCCTCGTGATTAAGGAATACTATACTGTACTTTGTAATGTATTATAAAAGACAGATAAAAAGGATAAGGCATTTTTGTCCGTGAGTTATTAACATAACTACATAACATTTTCATTTTCATAAATATATTCGTAGGGAGGAAGTACAATGACAGGAATAGCCATCGCTTCGTTGCCTTCCTTCATTTTCCTTCTTCTGTGTTGCTCTGGTACAAGCCTCGTGTAGTCCATCACACTGTGAACCGCCGGCAGTTCACTTCTGTTGTGAAGTCATCTACAGTATTTATTTTTTGTTGCGTGTGTGGTTTTAGGCTTTAAATCAGTGCGTACTTGTCTTGTGTTGAGTGAGAGTTGGTTGTATATTGCACAGTATTTGTTCTATTAGTTTCGCATTGTACAGAAGTTGTTACTGAAGGTTTTGGTGTTGTGGTGAGCAGCGATACGTCATGGCATAACTTGTTCTGTTAAAAAAATGCCGTGTGTTTTACTTGTGCTTGGTTTTGTTATTTAGCTGTTCTTTTCTAAGCGCATTTTCATTTTACCACTGTTTTTTACCACCGCATGTAATTTTTACTATTGTTTTTGTGAGCGATACAACTGCACATTCGTACACCGCGCTGCCTGGTGAAATTTATTAAATGCAATTAAATGCATTACTCACCCCTCGAGCCCATACAAATATTATTTTTCTATTTTCTCCCCCAATTTGCCTTACACTTCAATGTTGAAGTGTCTTATGTGCAGTAGTTTACCTCTGATTCTGTACAAACCAAAAATAGCCCCTGTAATTCCCCATCTCCTTTAATTCAAAAAATAATTTACAGCTTAGTTTCTTCCGCTTTTATTTTGAAATTCACAAATTTATGAACCACCATTTTCCCGTGATGGCGTTGGGCAGAGCCGTTCGATATGGCAACCCTGTTGTCATAAGGGCAATACTGTTTTCTTAACATGGAATGAACTAGAGTTATGAGCATGAAATAGAACATGACAATCATTGCTGCACTTATTTTCTTCCAGTACCTACTGATCTGATCTGATGTGTTTTAGCAGCAACCAACCCTCTGTCCTTCTGCCTCAGTATCTCCTTCTCAGTTCACTGTGTCACAAGATCTTTAGGATACAGAATAAATGGGCAACACTCGCCATGGCAGACCGAGGGCTCTGTAATGGATGTATGAGTCACTGCTTAATAATAAGAAATGGGACTGATAACCTCGATAAACGGCGCTAAAAAGATGCATTGCCATCGTGACACAGGAAAGAAATTCTTCCAGTTACAATCATACCATTCCTCTTTATTAAATTTCACAGACAGGGCAGGTAGGGAGATCGCACGGTATGTACTACACTGGTAGTGACGGCAGTGGTAATTGCTGTTTTAAGGGACAAATGAATGGGATTATCAGCTCCAATACGGTGGTGAATTTCAACCTAGAGAATTATAATACCAGAGGAGAAAATGAAACCATACCTTTTTTCACAGTAGAGTCCCGTGAGTGAACGAATTTATATACCCTTCACCTTATACAAAGAAATACCACGATGACTAAACTCGTTAAATATAAGTCTGAGTTGAAATATCTTCCACCACAAAGAAAAAGCTGAAAAGAAACTCCTCTTCCTCACACGTATACGACGTGCGCTTGTTAGCACTCAGTGTTGTGACTAACATAGCAACTCCTCCGTACCATTTTCTTCATCTGCCTCCAGTTGTGTGGTTGAAGTACTCTGTTTCTCTGTGTTCTAGTAAGCTGCCATTGTGCCAATTTTCCTGAATATGTTTTCTGGTGGAATATAATCAAGCTAGTATTTTTTCATACGTCATAGCCCGGACCGCACAGTTAGAATCAAGGTCATCGTTTCAGTTTTCACAACGTCCAGCATGATGAAAGCTCTCTCGACATCAGTTTTAGACCATATTAGAACCAGTCCCATCATGAAACATGCGAGATTTCTGGAATGAGTTTTGAAGAATAGCATCTTTATACGATGTCACCTCATTCGAAAATTCCACCGTGTACATTTTCTCCACACATTTTGGCCACTGAAAGTCAATTTTCGTAATTATAGTTTCCGTTCTTCCCATATTTGTCAGTAATAGTACTGTACTCACTTTCACCACCATTACATAGATAGACGTACTGTTCTGGTGCAGTCGAACTACTTTCTGGAAAACATGTTCATTTTGCTGCAGTTGGTGCTGAATTTCCTTTGCCGGACAAAACAGGAACGTTCTGCACTTATTCTGAAATATTGACCGGCTCCATGGCCAAATGGTTAGCGTGCGGGCCTTTGGTCACAGGGGTCCCGGGTTCGATTCCCGGCAGGGTAGGGAATTTTAACCATAATTGGTTAATTTCGCTGGCACGGGGGCTGGGTGTATGTGTCGTCTTCATCATCATTTCATCCTCATCACGACGCGCAGGTCGCCTACGGGAGTCAATTCAAAAGACCTGCATCTGGCGAGCCGAACTTGTCCTCGGACACTCCCGGCACTAAAAGCCATACGCCATTTCATTTCACTGAAATGTTTTCTCGTCATCAGGACTCACTTTACCTAGTCCTTCCGTCGAAATTTGTTGCAGATTATAATAACTTCCTTTAAAAATTCTCTCTCCGATGAAATCACATTTCTTCCCCATGACGAAGTTAAAAATCCAGAAAATTTAACGGAAGTTCCACTAAGTATGTAACATTGCTGGCATTATTTTGTGTAGTAGTAGCATCCCAAATCGTGATACATACGGATCGAAAATGAAAAAGACTCAATGAGCAACATGCCGAGTTTTATATAAGCACAATAACTGCAATGTTCTAGTGATACCTGCCCCCGGTTCCTTGGCTGAGTGTTCAGCGTCGGGGCCGTCTGTTCAAATGGTCCCAGGTTCGAAGCCCGGACGGGTAGGGCATTTTAACCGTATCAGGTTAATTTCATTGACTCACGGACTTCGCGTTTGCCCCAATACTACTACTTTTGAACATCCGTGGCTCAGGCGGCAGCGCGTCGGCCTCGCAACGCTGTATTCCGTGGTTCAAACCTCGGTCACTCCATGTGAGATTTGTGGTGGACAAAGAGGAGGCCTGAAAGGTTTTTCTCCGGTATTCTAGTTTTCCCTGTCATCTTTCATTCCAGCTACACTCTCCAATATCATTTCATTCCATCTGTTAAACATTAATCATTGCCCCAGAGAAGTGCGACGGGCTTCGGCAGCCGGCACACTTCCTATCCTCGCCATTAGATGGGGGCTTCATTCATTCCATTCCTGACCCGGTCCTATGACTGGAAACAGGTTGAGGATTTTCATTTTCATTTTCACTACTTCTCATCATATTCACTCAACGTATTCAACCACCACTGAAACATGAAATAGTCAAAACTTCCCTCCACATAGGGTTGGTGTCAATAAGGCCATCCGTAGACACAGTTTTCACATGTGACCCCATCAAGGTGTGGGAAATACGACGGAAGAGGAAGACAGTAGTACTACCTGTGACGAAATATTAATCCAGGAAACCACAAATGAAATAAGTCAATAATCACATTAATGTATTTTCACGATAAGATTGTTCCCGTCATTGTGCGGGAAATGGATTGAACGCCTGTGTTTATTCACTTCTCTTTTTTGTGTGTATGTAGGGTGGGGTTGTGTAGCAAATTCAAACGCAATCTATTTCTGTCTTTGACCAGCTCCAAATTAGAAAACAATATATGAGAAAACAGGATGAAACGGAAGAGGAGAGCTGGAGGCGGCTAGACCAGAGAGGGTGATATTGAAGGAGGCCGGGCTGCCAAAAACATCTGCGCGGGCCGTTCCTTGCGGCGCAAGAAGCGACTAAGCGCCACAATGGCTGTCAGAGCCAGGCACGAAGCGAGGTGTGGGCACGTGAGCCACACCCTGATCAAAAAGTACTGGTTGAATGAAAAAATGTTCATTAGTATTTATAGGATAAAGAAATCTCATTCCTGTTACTGACATCTGGAATGACGCACGGTCCTATTATATGTGCAGCAGGTTACTTTTATAAAAATAAATTGTCAACCTTTTGCGTCATCTGGTCCAATGTTATGGTAGAAATAACTTAGGTTGTACAGATCCACAGTCTTACTAATAAAAGATCCTTAGACCTATACAGTTGTTTAACACTTGTGTAGTTACAGTAGAACCCCGTTTGACTGAACTTCAATTAACCGAAACCCGGCTTAACCGAAATGCTCTGGCAAAAATTGTATTTTAATATTTTGTTTTTACCCTCGCGTTCTTAGCCGTCGATATTAGTAATTCTCTCGATATATGTGCTGAGAGCTACTAGGCAAACCCTATTTTTATATTATGAATTATGCCAGAATGCACATGCTGCATAAAACAAAACAGTTTCTTACCCTCTGGTTCGTTCCATGATATTTTTTTTCTTGAACAAGCAGGAATTATTATTACTGTATTATTATTATTATTATTATTATTATTATTATTATAATTATTATTATTATTATTATTATTATTACTGCGTTATCCGTCATGAAGATTATGCAGAAGACTCCGACCTTGACAATAGCAGTTCTGAGAATCGAAGTCACAGCAGATGATTTAATGCACTGTAGGTAAGATTGATTTCGAATTTTTATAAAAATGCAGTAAGACACGCTTTAATTACAGTACTGTAATAAAATTACCGTGTACAGTATTCAGTTCATTAGTAACAAAAACTTGCTTCGTTATTTCAGGTTACTTTGCGCTTTGTTGAACAAAGTAATGAATCTGCACCAGCTGATGTACAGTTGATTAAACGGTGGTGCGACATAGCTGTACGACAACGCTGCACCAAGAAAATTCAGAAGAAAATCACTGATTTTATACAATGAGTGACATTATGTAAAGATTTCAATGTTAATGTACAGTATGCACCTTTGCTTAACAGAGTTTATACATTTTTATTTCGACATTTAACTTTCGAAAATATTTACCATGTGTCATCCGAAAAAAAAAAACGCGTCAACCGAAGTGGCTGCGCCCCCTTTATTTCGGATAAACGGGGTTCTACTGTATATACTGAATAAAATCTGTGTAAGCGCTGCATATCTTCTTATTAATAAACGTGGTAAACGCACTGTATTGCTATACTGCACGTATACACTCGTTCCAAGCCGTAGAAATCTCTCCTTGCAGTTCACTGACGTATTTCGTCACGTTCAGCGCCTTTATGATCGTTTTTACTGGTTATCTAGGAGCAAACCCTTTCGAGAAGCCGCTTGTTAGCACGAATAGAATGGAATAGAATAGAATAGAACGTTCGAATAAACAAGAATAGAAGAGTATTCCACGTATTTCACCGGTATATTATTCTCACTGATAATAATTACCTACTAACCTAAGTCGGCGCCCATGTCAGTTGTGCTTGAGAACGTGAAGTTTTCATTAGGCCCTACGTCATTTCTGACTGTGTTAGTGACAATTCGAGCATGCTCCCTTTTAAATTAATATTTCACTTTTAAACTTTCGTCATCCAGGAGAAATGGGTCACTCCGTCTCTTATACGGTTTTATTTTAAGAACATGTCAAGCCTCCATAACTTCTAAATGTCCATTTATATTAAAATTGTCGTGGAGGTCATCAACGTTATGTTCTATTCTTTCAATGTGTCCTTAAAATAGGTGAGTCTGGTATTTTACAACGATTATATTACTGCAGACAGTAAATACCACTAAAATAAACTGGTCACTCGTTTCTTTTTCGTCTCTCGCCGCTATTTCTTACAGTATATAAGGGTCTGTATAAGCAATACGGTGAATAACTATAACAGATGTATGTACAGGAGGTTTATACACGGTAGTCTAACAAATTGTACATAAACTTGGTATAAAATTATACGCCGTTTATTAGTAAGACTGCCAAATTTAATAAGGTATCACAAGGATTTAAATATACCGAGCTCGATAGATGCAATCGCTTAAGTGCGGCCAGTATCCAGTATTCGGGTGATAGTGGGTTCGAACTCCACTGTCGGCAGCCCTGAAGATGGTTTTCCGTGGTTTCCCATTTCCACACCACGCAAATTCTGGGGCTGTACCTTAATTAAGGCCACGGCCGCTTCCTTCCCACTCCTGGCCCTTTCCTGTCCCATTGTCTCCGTAAGACCTATCTGTGTCGATGCGACGTAAAGCAACTAGCACAAGGATGTATAACGGGTCCGTCAGTGAAGTCATCAGTCCAACCACCAAAGGTTATTCAGTTCTTAAAAAAACTGCATAAATCGTTGATGGCACTAGAATGACACGTACAAGGCATATAAGACGAAATGAGAGGTTCGCCAGTGCTCTCCTCACTGGGCGAGAAAGTGCTATTGCAGCATGACCAGTCCTATGGTAAGGTAAGGGTGTATTCTGCCCGAAGGCAGGTCCGAACCTCCGCAGAGGTGTGCCTGAGACGGAGTTTACGTGCGGTAGGGTGGCCAGTTACTTTCCGCTCCTCCATTCCCTTACCTCCCACCAACAGCGCGTGGCAACCCATCCAAATCTTGACCACGTCCAAAGTTGCTTAACTTCGGAGATCTCACGGGATCCGGTGTTTCAACACGGCTACGGCCCTTGGCAGTCCTATGAGGAAACTACATTTTGTTTTTGACTGTACCAAAAGAGAGATGGAAAAAAATATCACAAACGTTAAGAAATAGCAACAGGGAGCCGATGACCTACATATTAGCCCTTTAAAAAACAAGCATCATCAACTCGTCATCAAATAGCAAGGGGCTGGCATAATGGGTAAAGCACATTAAACAGCTTTCTACAACAATAAAAACTATGTTTTCTTAACGTTAAAAAAGAAATATTTTAACGGGAGTTGGATTATCCTAGTCCGCCTCTGTGGTGTAGTGGTTAGCGTGATTAGCTGCCACCCCCGGAGGCCCGGGTTCGATTCCCGGCTCTGCCACGAAATTTGAAAAGTGGTAGGAGGGCTGGAACGGGGTCCACTCAGCCTCGGGAGGTCAACTGAGTAGAGGTGGGTTCGATTCCCACCTCAGCCATCCTCGAAGTGGTTTTCCGTGGTTTCCCACTTCTCCTCCAGGCGAATGCCGGGATGGTACCTAACTTAAGGCCACGGCCGCTTCCTTCCCTCTTCCTTGCCTATCCCTTCCAATATTCCCATCCCTCCACAAGGCCCCTGTTCAGCATAGCAGGTGAGGCCGCCTGGGCGAGGTACTGGTCATTCGCCCCAGTTGTATCCCCGACCAAGAGTCTGAAGCTCCAGGACAGTGCCCTTGAGGCGGTAGAGGTGGGATCCCTCGCTGTGTCGGAGGGAAAAGCCGACCCTGGAGGGTAAACAGATGATGATGATGATGATGGATTATCCTACCTTGGTATGTTATAATTTCCAAATTAATGTCCCTATGTCTCTTAAAAGCGTAAGGAAGGAACTTCGAAATATGTATATCTGTCGTTAGCATCTATTGTAAGTTAACGGGACCAACTACTACTACTAAAATGTTTTCATTCCTCCCTGAAGGGGGAGGCGGGCCTCTTAGACGGTGACGCCGTCCCTCAGGACGGGTGACTTGTTACGGTGAAGGAGATGCTCGACGAAGGTGAGGGGGGTTTGGCGGCCGTGGCCTATACTAGGAACTGTCCCGGCATTCGCCTAAGAACAGGAGAATGAAAGACCACGGAAAACTATTCTCAGGACAACCGACGGTTGAGGCCAGCCGTGAGGTCCAGCCCTGTCCCGTCTCCCGAATGCACAGGCTTAGAGCCACGGTAGAGCCGTGGCTACCCCTCCTTTGCTCGGTTGGCCGGTCAGAGTGCAGAGCTGTTGAACACAGACCAACTCTGCATCTACCGACCACTGGACCAAGATTAATTTGATTAAGATTGTGGTGATGGCTATTGTTTTATGAGAAAGTAAAATTAGACAACCATTTCTTTTTTAACAATAATGACAAAAGTGAAGAGAAGGATGAATGTATCATAAAGAGGAAGGGAAAAGCCACAAAAGGCGGGAAAAGTAAAGACTCTCGAGGCCCCTCGGGGTCGGTGTCGGAAGATATCAAGAGTTGACGGCCGGAGGGCGGAGAAGAAAGGTGTAAGTGACGTATCAGACACAAGTAAGTGAAAGCGTGCTAGACTCAGCTTGGACCCCGTGGTCGCCAACCCACGTTTTCATGTTTGATTAAGGTTTCTGATTTCCTTTTACATACAGCATATTCTGAGTTGAAGGTACATTATATGACCGAGTCTAATTCACGAAGTAAGGGTGATTTTGGTTCAGTAGTATGGTTTAACTTCGCCTCTGTGGTGTAGTGGTTATCGTGATTAGCTGCCACCCCCGGAGGTCCAGGTTCGATTCCCGGCTCTGCCACGGAATTTGAAAAGTGGTACGAGGGCTGGAACGGGGTCTACTCAGCCTCGGGAGGTCAACTGAGTAGAGGTGGGTTCGATTCCCACCTCAGCCATCCTGGAAGTGGTTTTCCGTGGTTTCCCACTTCTCCTCCAGGCAAATGCCGGGATGGTACCTCACTTAAGGCTACGGCCGCTTCCTTCCCTCTTTCTTGCCTGTCCCATCCAATCTCCCCATCCCTATACAAGGCCCCTGTTGAGCATAGCAGGTGAGGCCGCCTGGGCGAGGTACTGGTCATTCTCCCGAGTTGTATCCCCCGGTCCAGAGTCTGAAGCTCCAGAACACTGCCCTTGAGGCGGTAGAGGTGGGATCCCTCGCTGAGTCCGAGGGAAAAGCCAACCCTGGAGGGTAAACAGATTAAGATAAGATATGTATGGTTTAACTGACTTAAAGCGTTGAAGAAAATTGTAATATTATTCGCTAAGTAGTTTGCGTGATATAGGTACGTACGATATTAAATATGTTAAGTGCCAGAAACCGCCCTCAGAGTAATTCATTATTAATATTTACCACACCGGGCGCGTTGGCCGTGCGCGTAGAGGCGCGCGGCTGTGAGCTTGCATCCAGGAGATAGTAGGTTCGAATCCCACTATCGGCAGATCTGAAAATGGTTTTCCGTGGTTTCCCATTTTCACACCAGGCAAATGCTGGGGCTGTACCTTAATTAAGGCCACGTCCACTTCCTTCCAACTCCTATGCCTTTCCTATCCCATCGTCGCCATAAGACCTATCTGTGTCAGTGCGACGTAAAGCCCATAGCAAATATATATATATTTGCCACAGTGAAATACTACACGCAATGCAACCATAATCCTAATGCCAATCTACTACCAGAATGAATGAAGGTTTCTCTTCAAAATCGTGAAAATTTCGGCCTTCTATGTAAATTAGTTCTGACAGCGTAAATGTTTCAAGAGAAGTTTGTGAGTAATATATATATTTAACCCCTTTTGCCTTAGTGGAACAATTCAGAGTGCTTAAAATACACACGTGCAAAAATATCACGCCTCACAATTGTATACATAATGTTATCTTTTACCAACATAAAATTATCAATTACACGAAAGGAAACATTAAAAATAAGTAAAGTTATGTATAACATGTTGTTATGTACTCTTTAGTATTACGTATCATAATTATGATTCTTCTGAAGCACGTGGAGAAGGCTATGACGTATGGTAGGCCATGAATTATCCAGAAAAACAGAATAGTTATATGTTACAAGGATCGAAAGAGAGGCTTTATGTCTGAGTTGAAATATTTATCGCCGGGTTGTGAAAGAAGTGACGTAATACAGCAGGCAATGAAGTGTGAGCTAAAGTTATTTCATTTCACGTATAGGGTAAAATAATGTTATTTACAGTGTCCAGAGAAACGCAAAGAGGTTTAAAATACGCTTGGTTTCTGCTGTGATAGCAGATAAACCTGTTTTAAAAACGAGTATCTTAAGAACTGATTCGCTAAATTTCAAAATAATTTGAAGGATGATAAGCAAATAATATAAAGATGTTGAATTTGTAGAGTTTTAACTCTATTTAATAGACACCAGAATGTTTATTGTCGGAATGAAAAGTACATACGGTAGAGTACCGGCTTTCTGAGTCCCTGGCGGGTTCGATCCCGGCTCAGACCAGTAGTATTGGTTTACACAAATACTTTATAGTCCTACTGCCAATCAGAAGAAAGACTAAGAAAGCTGTTGGGAATAAACTCTTCAGCGAGTTCAGGCACTCTTTTCATATTTCAAAGATGTCATGTCATAGTAAATGAAAGAAATATGGTTACAGTCTTAATTCCAATGCTGAAGCCGTATGCAGTGCATTGTATTGCTTTATATATTGTGTTGTTTTTAGGCCTATATACCATAACAAACGTTTTTTTCTGCTATAAACAGAGTTTTAGTCCACTTTGCACTTTATTTAAGATTATTTCAGGTAATACTGAGTTTCCTTAATTTGGGCAACTCATCCCCCAATTAGTCCGGGATAACGAAATTTTAGAATTTTTACTCTATTTTTATTTTGACAAAATCTGTTTATAAGACGGACAAATACACTCTCTTAAATTTACACTCAGAAGCTAGTACCAAACCAAAAGTGCTCGACAGTTTTATGAGGTGGACAAAAGACAATGGTATGGTGGGTGGTAAACGGGATTAAAAATCAGGTTGTTTCACGAAGAGGAAAATTCTTCTCACTTTTAATTACTGTGTAGATGGGGCGAGAGTGCCTCTCAAGGATTCCTGTATGTACACAGGTATTAATAGGCATATAAGGAAAGAAAAAGATCTTCATTCTGATTATCACATTAACCAGGTTTTAAATAAGAGTTACAGATCTCTTCGTATGGCTCTCGGGGTATTTAGCGGTTTTAGTAAGGATGTAAAAGGGCGTAAGATCCCAATTGAGAGTATAGTTCCAGAGCATGTGACCCACAGCAGGATTACTTGATACGAGAACTGGAGAAAGATCCAAAGGAAAACAGCGCGATTAGTTCTGGATGATTTCCGGAAAAACAATAGTATCACGAAAATATTGCAAACATTGGGCTGGGAGATTTGAGATTAAGGAGACGAGCTGCTCGACTAAGAGGTATGTTAGAGGCTGTCAGTAGAGACATGGCTTGGAATGGCATGTATACGGATAAGCTTGAGTTGATCATAAATTGTAGGGAAGATCATTATATCGTTGGTCGTCTGCCTCGGCTACTTCGGTAGAGCAATGCCGACTCGGATCTTGGGGGTCGTTACGAGTTTTATCTGTCACTTCATTGACCAATCGACAGGGTTCACAGGAGAGCATAACTACAAATGAGGAGTAAAAATGAGCTTACTAATAAAAAGTTCAATATAATCACAATAATTAGTTTTAATAAATGGGCAAGACTAAACAGTTAAATTTGTCACAACATGTCATAACGCAATAACAATGCATAACGTGAGTCATGAAAGTATATTGAAACTGTGTATATTATTGTCTTCCAAAGAATCAAAACGCAATGTAAGATTCGTGGACAGAAAAAAAAACAGGAAAAACAAAAAAATGAAAATCTGAAAATCGGGCAACATCGTTCCAAACGATAACTGAGAGTTAACCCACACGATCCGCGGAAAATCTGACCTTCAACAAGTAGAATTCTATATTTACATTTAAGTTTATCCACTTCTCGACTATCCTATCGGATATTGGAACATCCTCCGAATGGATCCTTAATCGAATCAAATCGACTGTCAGTTGCTTTGGATAAGTTGAGAAACATTACCTCAAAGCATGGTGTTCATTACAAGTTAACAGCAATTGTCTCAATCAAAAATAAAATTCCACCGTGTATCGTCATCTCGTGACACTCTTAAGTCGCAGAGGAATCCCGATGCTGAAACATGCATCACCCCAAAAGGATGTTCAGAATGAACCAACAACACTTGATCCGATGGGATCTTACGTTACATCGTTCTGAAGAAACAAAACTGCGAAGTGCAGAGAAACATTAATTCATTATGCGCTTCGAAGAAACGCCAAACACTGAAGTTATAGAGAACTGATAAATCACTTTAAAATGTTCTTCCTAAACCAACTTTCAGGTTATGAAACAGTTACGTCGTTAAATTCGTTAAAATACAAATCCACAATATAAAACAAACAATATGGAAATTTTTCCACTTCTCTATAACCACGACTACAATTATGCTTCTTGTTTTAAGGGGCCTAACATCGAAGGTCATCGGCCCACGACTATAATTAAAAATCTATCTATCTACACTTGTCCCCTTAGACCAAGCTACAAGTGATCGGCAGATCAACGTCTCACATAAATAATGTGAATATCGAAAAATGAAAATAAATTATAATAACAGCTGACGAATCGAAACCGCATTCGTTGTGTAAATCCTACAGATTTACCTGCCACACACTGCAGTATCAGAACATACCGTACACAAGAACAATAAATATTAAAGTAAAGGAAAAGAACAAATAGAAACGAAAGTTCATCGAACTTGAACGCACGCGGCTAAGAAGTAGGGATCAGTCTCCATTAGCAGGTTTCCACGTGGAGAACCCTTACATGCCGCTACTGATGACTTGGCTATGTACAGACGGCGTCCTAATCCTGTCGTTGAGTCAACGTTACAATGTCTACTCATTCTTAACGATCATTATAATACGCGCGGCATCTTAAGTCTATCTTTGAGCCAACGTTTAGTATCTACACATCACTCATACTACCAGGAGAAATCGAAAATTTAACACAATATCTGGCTATTTAAATCTGATCCTCGTTGAAAATCTAACACACGAAGTGAAATTTGCTACAGAAATGAACTCGAATCCGGAAATATTAGTGTCTGTCTCCTGCGATAAAGCGTGAAATCGAAATAAAACAACAGGTTCGAATAGTTTAATCTATTCCTCATTACAATTTAAACAAATGCGGTGAAGCTCGCTAAATAAAAATAAATTCAAAGCTCGTTTGATATTACGTAATACCACTGAAAACAATAATCACCACCATCACGATAGTCACGGCAAAACTCGAGTGCGAGGCTCCAACTGACCTGCAATGTCAACACTCCAAACATGTATCGTCATGAACTGTCCAGTGAAGTAACTTCTCATCAACATACTCAGACTAATCTCTCAATCTACTAAAATTAATTCTCTCACCCGCAATGTTTCCAGTCCGCGATTCACTGACTGTGTAGGCTCCGTGTCTCCCGTAAGTCCAACCCCACCTCCCCGTGGTGGGAGACGGGCAACGGCATGAAGTAGTGGATGGCCTGCAGGGGTGAAGTACAGCGGGGACCTCGTGTGCCCCGGGACCGCTACGGTAGTTGTGAAGGCCCTGCAGGAACCCTGAAATGTGACGGCTAACGGGGCTCTTGTGAACTTTGCTGAAGTCCTCAATGGCAGTGAAGACGGAAAGAATAGTTAGTTCCTGGAACGGCGAGACTGGAAGAAGAAGCAACCCTGCTTTTCAGGGGTAAATAGGATTAGCAACCACTGCCTTGTGGGTAAGGGAAGGATTCCCAAAGGCAATGGGGCCACCCAGACAGAAAGGAGAGCCATCCTGAGGGCTGAAATGGGGGAGCCCCCCAGAAGGTTATGCTCTGGGCCAACGACCTAGTCATGTAAAAATCCCTTGTTACGAGACAAAATAATAGCAAAAGCCGGATGGATTTAATGATGACAAGCGAGCATATAAAAGGAAAACGAGATGTTGTGTTTGCCACATGGAATGTGCGGAGTCTCCTCAGAGCAGGAGCTTTCACCAATCTGAAGGAAGTCCTCAAAAGTTACAATATCTCTGTGACCGCCTTACAGGAAGTCCGATAGAAGGGCGCTGACATCATGGACTCACGAGATTATACCATCTTCCACAGTGGAGGAGTGAGGAGCCAGCTTCGTACGGGATTCGAGGTTATCAGGAGACTCAAGCCGGCAGTGCTGGAGTTCAAGCCCGCGAATGAGAGATTGTGCTCATTGAGAGTGAAGTTCTCCCTGTTCAATGTGACAGTGTTCAGCGCACATGCACCGACTGAAGATGCCTCTGAGGAAGAAAAGGACGCCTTCTATGCTCTCCTTGACCGAGAATACTCTGCTGCTCCGCGTCATGACGTCAAGATAATCCTTGGTGACATGAATGTTAAGGTGGGGAGGGAGGAGGTGTTCAGACCAGCGACTGGACAAGAGAGCGCACACCCGGAGAGCAATGACAACGACCTCAGGCTAGTGGACTTTGCCATCGACCATCAGATGAGCATTAACAGCACTTACTTTCCGCGGAAGAGGATCCATACGGTAACATGGAAGTCCCCTGACGGCAAGGCACAGAACCAAATCGACCACTCCTCATCGACCGGAGGCATGGATCTGATGTTATGGATGTGAGGACGAGGGGAGGTGCGGACATCGACTCGGATCACTATATGGTTGTCATGAAATACAGACAACGCATAGCCACATCAGGAAAGTTCACGTCCAAAAGACTAAGAGGTTCGATGTCTGAGCCTTGAAGAATAATGCCGTAATCAAGGATGAATACAGGGAGATGGTCCGAGCCAAACTTCCAGACCAGAAGGAGAAAAAAGAAGGTACCACTGTAGAAAATCTATGGGGAACCATACAGAACGCCATCACGTACGCAGCGACAAAATCTGTAGGGTTCCAAGAACCAAGCCTAAGACCCGAGTGGTTCGATGTGGAATGCGAAGAGGCCATCCAAAGGAGGACCATAGCAAGGGACAAGACCTTACAAAGACCGACAAGGTCAATAGAAGAAGTCTACCATATGGCGAGAGTAGAAGCAAAGAGGGTGCTCCGGAGGAAGAAAATACAACGAAAGAAAGAGCAGCTGGAAGCCATTTTTTTTTTTGCTAGGGGCTTTACGTCGCACCGACACAGATAGGTCTTATGGCGACGATGGGATAGGAAAGGCCTTGGAGTTGGAAGGAAGCGGCCGTGGCCTTAATTAAGGTACAGCCCCAGCATTTGCCTGGTGTGAAAATGGGAAACCACGGAAAACCATCTTCAGGGCTGCCGATAGTGGGATTCGAACCTACTATCTCCCGGATGCAAGCTCACAGCCGCGCGCCTCTACGCGCACGGCCAACTCGCCCGGTGCTGGAAGCCATTGAGGAGCTGTATAATAAGAAGGAGGTTCGCGCCATGTTCCAGGAAACAAGGGAAATCAAGAATCGGTTTGAGCCCAGAACCTCATACTGCAAGAACAAGAAGGGTCTTTTGGTTGGAGAGGAGGAGCAGATCTTGTCAAGATGGGCGGAGCACTTCGAAGAGCTCCTAAACACCGAGGAGGCAGAAGCAAGGGTGACTGATCAGGCGACAGAAGACCACCCACTACTGACAATGAGTACGAGCCAGTCCCCGAAGTGACGAGGAATGAGTTGGAGGCGATTGACCTCATGGGCAATAACAGAGCACCAGGAACAGACGGCCTGCCAGCAGAGCTGTTCAAGTATGGAGGAGAAGAGCTTGTAGATAACATGCACGCCCTGACCCGAGCTATATGGGAAAGTGAGGAGTTACCAAGGGACTAGAGCTCGGCTCTCATCTGTCCCATCTACAAGAAGGGTGACAAGACAGTGTGTAGCAACTACGGAGGAATCTCTTTCCTTAGTGTGGCCTACAAGATCTTTTCGAAAGTGCTGGCTAGGAGACTCGAGCCCTTTGCAGAGAGACCGCTGGGAGACTACCAGTATGAATTCCGGCGTAACAGATCAACAACATACCACATACTAACCCCGCGGCTCATACTTGAAAAGTGTTATGGGTACAACGTCAACATTCACCTGCTCTACGTTGACTACAAGGAGGCTTACGACAGTGTGGACAGGTCAAGGCTGCGACTGGTTTTGGAAGAAATGCAGGTGCCGACGAGATCACCAACATTGTCCTGATGACTGTGAGAAGTACCAGAGCCAAAGTGAAGATGCAAGGCCAGCTCTCCAGGGAGTTCGAAGTGCAGAAAGTGTTGAGGCAAGGTGACGCATTGTCAACCATTCTGTTTAACTTCTGTCTGGAGCATGTTATGCGTCTAATACCCCTGAATCCAGGGGATACGATTGGTAACAGAACCCTCCAGTACTTGGTCTTCGCGGATGATATTGTCCTACTCGGGAGAAGTGTGAACTACCTGACGGAAGCTCTGGAGCACATGAGTGAGGGATCACAACATCTGGGCTTACAGATCAACAAGGACAAAATCAAGTACATTGTGAACACCCGAGACAAAACAAGATTTCACGGCGTGAGAGGACTGGAATTTTCAGGAAACACCTACGAGAGTGTAACGCAGTTTAAATACCAGGGAGCCCTCAGGACCGAAGACAACATCAGTGAGGAACAGTGGCAGCTGGAAACAGGTGTTACTTCGCCTTCCAGAAGTAACTGAAGACTGCAACGCTGCCTAGACGATTAAAACTCACCGTGTACCGGGTTATAATCCGTCCAGTAGTACTGTATGCCTGTGAGACGTGGACACTTAATTAACCTCGACAAGAAATTTCTACGGGTGTGGGAGAGAAAGATTTTGAGGAAGATTTTCGGCGCGGTTCACGATCAAGGAGGGTGGCGCATCAGGACCAATGAAGAAGTCTATGCCCTGTATGGTGACCTCGAGATAGTCGCAGAGGCCAAAAAGAGGCGAATACGGTATCTCGGACACATCGTAAGGATGGACCAGGACCGGGCAATGAAGATGATCCTTAACCAACATCCTGGCGGCCAACGAAGACGGGGGAGACGAAGGACAAGATGGCTGGTCAACGTCTCGAGAGATTTGGAGTTGATAGGGATCCAGGGCTGGAGAAGGAGAGCTCTGGACCGAAAGGAGTGGGCGAAAGCTATTGAAGAGGCCAGGGTCCTTCATGGGCTGTAGCGCCAGGAGAGTGAGTGAGTGAGTGAGTGAGTGAGTGAGTGAGTGAGTGAGTGAGTGTAGGCTACGTGGTATGCGTCACATAGCTATCAGCTTGTATACGGAAGATAGTGGGTTAGAACGCCACTCTCAGAAACCCTGAAGATGGTTTTCCGTTTGTTACCATTTTCACGCCAATCGCTTCCTTCTCAATTCTAGCCTTTTCCTATCCAACCGTCGCCATAAAATATTCCGCACACGCTCCAGCTTTATACGCACAGAAAAATCCGCCACCGGCAGATTTACATCAAGCCAAGCCTAAGACGGTACAAGGATGACAATTCGACCATACACGGTCCGTCTTACCTATTATCTTAAAACTGCGCAGGCAAGACGGACACCAAGACCTATCTGTGTTGGTGTGATGTAGAACAAATAATATGTACTATATATATATGTAAGTGTGCGAATTTCATGTGGCTATTACAGCGTAATAGAGCCTCTGCAGTAGAAAGAAGTCTGCCTGTCAGTATAATTTGAAAGTCACTGGAATGGTAGGGACGGAAAGGTCACAAAACCCCGTGCCACAGTAGTCACTATGCATCGCACCACTCTGTTGGAAATCAAACCCAGTACCCCGCACTGCGAAGACCAGATCGCTGACCATTCAGTCACGAATGTAGACAGTACGACTACCTTCGTGCCATCTGTTAAGGCGTACGCAACGAAGCTGAATATTAATTTACCTTCTCCCTGCCAGAGGAAAGTTCCTATCTTCCGAATTGTTGAGGAACATATACGAGAGAGGCTGTTTTAATAGCCCTCGAAGTGAATTTTGGGTGCTATTGAGCCTGCCTTCTCGTGTCCAACGGGAACCCCGTGCATCCAACACCGGTGGTATACGCACGATATACTTCTCTTTCCCATCAATGCTACCTCTTTAGAAGCATTGTCTAATCTGGTTGCATGTTCGGTAAAGACTGCAGAGATTTGTAGTCACTCAGAAAAAATAAGCGTATGGTACTGCATAAGTTCATCGCAGGTACACTTTCCTCAGAAACAATTGAAACTCTCTCTATATATATAATGTTTGTTGTGAGTGTGAGTGAGGGTTTGTATCTACATGCTGGGGATGAATTATTATATTTTGATAATAATTAACGTTAAATCTGTTAACGTATTAAATGAGAGGGACATACAATCGCATGCGTTCAATTTCTTAATAAGGAAGAACATTAGGGCGAATACAATATAATAATATTACGTTTATTCCAGCAAATGGCCATAGAGAAACTTACATACTGTATATAAGTAAATATTACAAATTACAACTTCATTTGTATAACTGTCAGTCTGCACAGTATTAACTCTCTTACGAGCACAATTTCTTAAGCGACATACGCCGGTTCTCACAAAATTGCACATGGTATCGATCGGATAACATGCCACACAAGGAACAAGTACAATCTTCACATGGTTCATGGAATCGATCCGTGCAACAGACTTTGAAGTGAAAGCCGTGGATCGTGAACCTTGTTACACGGTGCCTCGGCTCGTAGTTCGCTTTCTTCCAGTCATTTGTCATCATCGCGTCTGTGCTGTAGAAGTCGATCCAGATGTCTTTCTTTTTCCTCAGGTGTTCGGAGACTATTTCTTCGTAAGCTGGCGTGGATGGCAGTCCAAGCTGTAGGCGAAGATCTTCCAAAAGCATCGTTTCGCTGCACAACTCATAAATAAGTCTGGTTGGGGAAAATTTGGAGACGCCGAGGACTCGCTTCGTATTCGTGGCCTTAACATTTTCGATGTCCTTCAAGTTCGCTTTTGTGAGGCATTCCCAGATTAGCTGTAACCCATACGTAGTTACGGGTATGATCTTACATTTAAAGAATTCCATCGCTGTTTCTGATATGTCTGATATCATTTATTGCAGACAGAGATGTGGCCACTCTTTCTCTAACATGTCCAGACAATGTTCTCCCCTGTGCCTGAAGAGTGATTCCCAAATATTTGAATCTGCTCACATTGCTTAATGGTTGCTCGTCTAAGTATATAACGTCCTCTGCTGCTTGCCGCCCTCCTTTCTTGAAAGTCATACAAAATAGAGGGTGTGTTATCGCTCAGGCTAGCGACGTTAGGGTGAAAGGGAACACTGTATTATCAAGGACTCAGTAACTGAGCAGTCATAGATTCAGTGCATTGTAGCACTGTGCCGGATAACAGAGCATGGAGACAGAAACAAGTGATAGTTTCTGGTATGGCCGATAGCAATAGTTTTTTAAACACGTAATACCACCGAAGGTGCACGCCACCGCTAACATGTCAATATTAGCAATAAATCTTGTTATTTCAGTATCTTTTATTTCCAGATTTGCGATAGATATTTCAAGTCTAGCCAACTGTCACTACCATACACATAAGCTGACGTGAAAACAAAGAAAAGACAGTTTGACCTGTGAAAACTTTTTTCCACGTAGACTTATGTTCCTTGACAACGAGTATATGGAAAGAAAAATGTTAAGGCGCTTTTTGTGTTTGAGAACAACTTGCATATCGCCGTGAGTATTTAAGTATTTTACTTGGGATTATATTTAATATCTCAATTGACAGATAAAAGGGAAGGCTACTTGTTACAAACAAAAAATATATTTGAAAATCTGAAATGTAGTTTTCGTGAAATAGCACTTCAAAGTAAAGCAAAAATTGTGCTAAATATGTAACGTCACACGCATACTCTGTTATAAGATGGCGCTGTGTTGACTCGCGCTCACAGTGGGCGGTTAGCTGTCGTTGTGAACACATCGTGGTCATTTATACAGAATAATGATTGACGACGAGTTTGATAAGTTATTGATGGCACTCGTTGGCTGAACGGTCAGCGTACTGGCCTTCGGTTCAGAGGGTCCCGGGTTCGATTCCCGGCCGGGTCGGGGATTTTAACCTTAATTGGTTAATTCCAATGGCACGGGGCCTGGGTGTATGTGTTGTCTTCATCATCATTTCATCCTCATCGCGACGCGCAGGTCGCCTACATGTGTCACATAGAAAGACCTGCACCTGGCGAGCCGAACCCGTCCTGGGATATCCCGGCATTAAAAGCCATACGACATTTCATTTTCATATTGATGCTGATATGCCAATCATCATGATGGCCGATTTTAATATAGACATCCAAAGAAATGGAAAGGCATTTGATTTTCTCTAACATAACTTTAATGTGAATGCTGTGCGGAGCAACTATCCCCAGCACATTGGGCAATTCATTTATTGATCTTACTTTTACTCGTAATATTATTCCCGAACTCTTAAATTATGTCTTTCTTATTTTTCATGTCACAGACCGTAATTTAAAATATAAGCAATCAGACCCATACTACACCAAGTTATTAAACATATTCCAATTGTACCACGTTCTGTTGAATAAAATGTATTCTTATTCATGCTACTTCTAACGTTTTTCCCACCCTTGTGGAGTACCGGCTGCTAACTGTGTTGTACCTTTGGATTTGGCCCTGTTTTATGACCGGATCCCCTTCATGACGCAAACCCTATTTGCAGGGATGTAATCACTATTGTGCGCTTCTGTGGTGGTTGGTAGTGCGGTGTGTTGTCTGAACGTGAAGAGGAGAGTGTTGTAACAAACACAAACACCCATTCCCCGAGAATGAATAAGACGCGATTAAAATCACCGACCCGGCCGGAAATAGAATCCGGGACCCTCTGAACCGAAGGCCTCAACTATGACCGTACAGCCAAGGAGTCCGACATTGAATAGCATTTATTATTCACAAAATATGTGTATTTCACTGCATTTCTAATAAGTAGGTCTACGAAACCTCCAAAACAATCTGCGGTTACAAGTGACAGCTTACCGCCAATTTCTTTAAAATACGTTTATTGCAACTGGGAACCCATTTTATTAAATTTTAAAAGAACAAGTTATAGTGTATTCGCCTTAATAATTCAATTGTGACAGACTCTCAATGATATTAAAGATACCAACATGCACGTGGTCACAGCGTAAGAGCCAGGGTACACAAACTAACATCAGGTTCTCAAGACTTGGACTAGCTAATATTGGAAGAAGAGCAGCAGCAGTTTAGAAGAAAAATATCGACGTGTGCTATAAAGTTATGGAAATGAGGGCTGAGTATAGTGCTAGCCTTCACTCAAAGCAAGCTACAGCTCTGGCCATTTTTTGCTAATTGCTAATGGAGCAAATATTTGGTCAACTAAGTAGGATGATAAACGCGTCAGCTAGGGTAATGGGCTTCGCTCGCTTACCGCACTCCACGTATAAGGGAGTATTGGGCCAAACGGCGATCGGGCAGGTGACGTAGGGTGATGAATAACGTTATAATCCGACTCTAAACGACACCTGGATGTCAGTATAGCAGAAAACAACTTTACTTCGGAGGCACTGACTATGAAAGGTTGTACAATAGCATGCCTGCCCTTGGAAGTTAGTACAGTATACTGAGGAAGCCATAGTTCTTGAAGACAATGCAGATATATATCAAACGAGATTACAAATACCAATTGTAAACTGTTAAGTTTTTGAGGTATAGATGTACTCATTTAAATAGTTCACCCCCCTTTTCACCCCGTTAGCGCCGAAATATCCAAAAATCCTCCCTTATTGAGCACCTACACTCTAATATAAATGTATCTCTAAAATTTTATTTCTTTATGTCCAGTAGTTTTGTCTGGGTGGTGATGAATCAGTCAGTCAGTCAGTCAGTCAGTTAGTCAGTCAGTCAGTCAGTCAGTCAGTCAGACAGTCAGTCAGTCAGTCAGTCAGTCAGTCAGTCACTCAGGATTTCCATGGTTTCCCATTTTCACACCAGGCAAATGCTTAATTAAGGCCACGGCCGCTTCCTTCCCACTCCTAACCCTTTCCTGTTCCATCGTCGCCATAAGGCTATCTGTGTCGGTGCGACGTAAAGCAACTAGCAAAAAAAAAAAAAAAAGACACTCAGAACATGTTATTTTATATCTATAGATTTTCTCATCTACAGTATATATTAAAAGAGTTTACTAAAAACAGCTTTGAAAAATCCGTCCGTCCATTCTACTGGACCAATCTGCTTCTTTTCTGTTTTCTTCTCTCCGGAATTACCTGCCGGTGAATCATGACACGTTGATAGGTCTCTAAGTTCAGCCAACATTGAGTAGTCATAAAATCAAATAATTAAATGATCCCTAAAGGCTTACACTAACCCGCAACACATTATGTACCTAGGAATTTGCTAAGTGACTAATACTTCCATTAATATTCTGAAGTGTGTGATCTTCATCCTTAGTAATGTCATTGCATCTGCAGCCATGTTTGATTACTACCTGTCAAGCCAGAGAGTGTATACTTCCTCTGATGATGGAAGAATACTATTCTCTGCTAGATACTCTTTGATTCTCTGACCTTCCCCAGCTCCTGAATATATTCAACACATGGCAAAACGTTCCTAATAACTTGCATACTTTTAAGAGAAAACAATATTATGTACTCACAGACGGGAAGGTATCGAGTCGAACAGCCTTCCGTATGACCTTTAATAAAGCGCAGGGACAACCTCTTTAAAGAGTGGGTGTCTACTTACCCGAACCAGCATTCAGCCACGTCCAGTTGTATGTTGCACCATTTCGGGCAAGATCGTTTGAAAATGGTCGAAGCACATAGAGTATTGTATGGGAGGAAGTGTTATAAACGACATTACCGGTATTAAATGTTCATAAAACTATTTAAAAGGGCAGGCAAAACAATATGACTACGACAGGCATATTAAGACGAGTTACCTGACCTATTTATAAGCAATGCTGCTTAACAGTACAGGTCTGCTAGTAGAGTAATAAATCTGAATGCTAATAAAACAAGTACGCGTACTCATCACAGATTGCAGCTGGATGTAACGTTACATTCGAGACAGTCAAACGCCCAAAATCTCACGCGTGTAAACTGAGTCGCAGAGATTCTGTGCACAGTGCATCGGTCCCACTCGGCTCGGCTCAGACCAACGCTTCGTCTCTGGGCTACTCGGCTAAGCTCGGCTCCACCCGGCTCGGATTTGGAGCGCTACGGAGCAAGTGAGGAAGAGAGAGATAGGCGGAGCGAGCGAGACAGGCGTGGGGAAAGAGAGAGACAGCGCTATTGCTCAAATCGAGGAGTAGGGATCTGCACTCTGGTCGACCAAGCGAAGTCGTCTTTTGCATCGTGCACAGTGCACGCACCCTGAGAGGCCCTGATTTAGTCCATAGCTCAAAACATCAACTTGTTGTAAGAATATTTAGAACATCAACCAATCAACAGCTGTCTGTCGCCACAGTATTATCGTTTTCGTATTATCACACTTACGTGCACTTGCTTATATATACATTCATCAGAATAGCGCTCTCAAACATTTGTATAGCTTCTTCGCTCTAATATCATGTTTCACTTACAGTAACGCATTTACGTAACTGTGTTATTCTGATAAAGCCGACAGCCGACAAATTTTCTGAATGCCGCTCAAAGAGTACGTTATATTTACGTCTAGGTTATGAATATATATATATATATAATTTGTTTTATATCTATGCCCTTGTATTATCTTTACATATTTAATTTATAATTATTTGTAAAATAGTTTAAACAAATAGATATCAAGCTCCAGATTCACTCGGGATAAATTCTGATCCCTCGGTGGTTTAAAACTGGATTTCATCCAACTTACTGTCAACCACTGAACACACCCTCCCTTCCAAAATGCCAGTGAACACCTTGTCTGGTATAACTTACTGATCAGTGAAACACCTCGATAGTTGCTGTCCCGTAGGTTTAATTACCGCTTTTGTCCAATCAGAAGGTACCTTACTAACATTCCATGCTATATAATATGAGGCAATTTTATCCCTTCCCTCCCACTATATTTAACTAATTTCAACTATTTCTGCTGCTTTGTGACAATAGAGTTTATTTACCATCCTTTTCGCTTCGTCAAGCGTAATTTCACCAACATCATGTCCTCCTCCCCATGAGCTCCGTTCTTTGCGACGTCAACAGAAAGATTTCCTTTTACGCTGAGAAGATTTTCAAAATAATACTTCCAACTGTCCAGTGGTTCCCTGGATCTAATATGAGTTCACCTGATTTACCTAAAATACTACTCATTACCTTTTTCCCTCTCTTTCTGAGATTCTTTATTACTGTCCAGAAGGTTTTCCCTGCCGCTTGACCTAGCCGTTCCAGATTATTACCGAAATCTTCCCAAGACTTCTTCTTGAATTCAACAAATCTGTTTTGGAATATTTCTTTCATGTACGTACAATTCCCTGTCTGAATCAGTCCTTGTTTGGAGCCATTTCTGAAATGCCTTCCTTTTACGTTTATAAGCTTCCTTCACTTCATCATTCCACCAGGATGTCCGACTCGTTGGCTGAACGGTCAGCGTACTGGCCTTCGGTTCATAGGGTCCCGGGTTCGATTCCCGGCCGGGTCAGGGATTTTAACCTTAATTGGTTAATTCCATTGGCACTGGGGCTGGCTTTATGTGTTGTCTTCATCATTATTTCATCCTCATCACGACGTGCAGGTCGCTTACGGGCTCAAATAGAAAGACCTGCACCTAGCGAGCCTAACCCGTCCTCGGGATATCCCGGCAATAAAAGCCATACGACATTTCATTTCCACCAAGATGTTCTCTTTTTCCAATCATTACATACAGTTGTTCCCGGACATTCGTTGCCGTTACTACTACAGCATCCATCAATGTCACCATTCTCTTTCTACACCATGAACCTCTTTACTGTCTATTGTTTGGAACTTTTCACTAAACATATCCATGTATTCTCTCTAATTTCCTGGTCCTGAAGTTTTTCTACCCTTATTCGTCCGGCAGACATATTTCGCTTTCTCTATTCTAGGCCTAGATATGCTTCGTTTAATACAGATCACTAAATCAATCATTAGAATACCCACACACTCCTAACAGATTTCCTGAATTCAAAGTCGGTTGTTACATAATCTGTTATCTGCACTCTCACACTGAGACACTGAGAAAATCCTCGTCCTGATTCCTCCAGCAGCCATGTATACCCATATTATTCGCTCATTTACGTGGTTAACAGAATATGTTTTGCAAAAGTCAAAAAAGGTAAAGGAGTAGATTTTGGCGGATTGTTCATGGCATTTGTCAAGTGACTAGAGTCATTTGTGTTAAAGTAGACGCGTGGCCATTTTATAAATGTACAACGAGACGAAAGACTGTCGGTGACCTCTCATGTATGAACAAAAAAAATTAAAAAAACAGAATTCTCCAGCAGCCTCGGACCTGTTGATGTATCGACTACTTTCATAAAGTCTGATTTCATTCTTTTCATGTTCAAGACTAAATGTTACCTGATAGCTCCCTTTATTAAACTATTTACGTAACTTATGTATTACAGAGTTACAGTACTCCACATTAAGGCGAGCACCGAAAGTACCTGAAAGCACAGGGTTATATGGCACTACCCAACGGTTATCAAGGTTCACACCAATAATTTCAACAGTGAAATCATCATTTCTTGGAGATCTTCGTCGATACTGTGGATATACGTGTTCTGCTGATTATGAATCTTGAATGAGAGGTGGAGGAAACTTCTTTTTATTTTTTATAGGGTGATCTGTTATTTAAGACTAGCGAATGTACCCGTGCTTCGCTACGGTATTCTACATTGTATTCGAATATCGAAGTAAATAGTGTACATGCAGTAAATAAGATAGTTTTAAAATTGCATGTCTCTTAGCGTTATCCGAGAAAGAGCATGGGGAGGTCCCCGTACGTTTCCAATGTAAAGTGTTTGTTACGGATTTGTGATATAACGGCAGGCTCACTTGCCTACTGGCATTCACAATCAGGTTGGGAAGTTTACATTATAATTGCAGGCCCCATTGCCTACTATGCGGACAGAATCGATTTGGGGAGTTTTCGTTAAAATGGCAGCCCCCTTTCCTACCTCCAGACAGATTACAGTTTTTATTATAATGGCAGGCAATTACCCTACTATCACTCGAAATTGAGTTGTGCAGTTATCATTATAATGACAGGCCCCTTTTCCTACTGCCAGCCAGCGTACTGCCAGTCACACCAAGTTGGTGAGTTTCCATCAAAATAGCAGGCCACTATGCCTAATGCCAGTC
Source organism: Anabrus simplex (assembly GCF_040414725.1). NCBI lineage: Eukaryota > Metazoa > Arthropoda > Insecta > Orthoptera > Tettigoniidae > Anabrus > Anabrus simplex. The sequence goes on along the minus strand of NC_090265.1, from coordinate 476,795,410 downwards.
ACATTTTAGATGAGTACATTTCTTTATAATGGCGGGCACCCTTGCCTACTGCCAAACACAATCGGGTAGGGGAGTTTTAAACAAAACTGCATGCTCACTTACCTTCTGCAAGTCAAATCGAGAAGGGAACTATTCATTACAATTGTAGGCCTTCCTTACTAATGACAGTTACACAGGAGTTGGAGAAGGAACCCTTTCCTACTGCCAGTCAAAGTCGGTGTGGGGAGTACTGATTACAATAGCAGACCGACCCTTTCTCGATCGCTAAATCGACATCAGTGAATATATATAGATCGACATACGAAAGTATATGCGTGTTTACAATATTGAAGACCTTCATTTACAGATTAACTGCTACTAAACGTACGTCATATCGACAAAGGATTATACCATAAGACACGCCGGATTTAGTGGCCTAAATGGCTGGTCCAATGATATGTCATCTATTCTTGGGTCATATTTAGAAACGTGGAACAGGGTAAAGGTTTTGTAAGATCATCTCACATTACATTACTTTTCGGATAATAATGTGACAGCTACATACGTAGCATTTGGCTCACAAATGGCTACTGAGTGGGCCAATTTTCGTGAAGAGTTTGATGATTCTGTATTTCATATAAGTAATTGAAAGTATGAATAATGCATGTGAAAATTCCAAATTGACTTAACATCGATTAATAGAGAAAAATCAAACGTAAAAGGGATACAGATACGGCATAAAGTCATAAGACCAAGGTTGTAGATCATTCCAAATTGAACGGAGATTGTGCAATCCGTTACGTGATAGGAATTTCCGAAGGTCTGCACCATCATTAAAATTGCCTGCATATTTCGATATTCTTCGGGGATAAAAAATGAAAAATTTAATGATATAGGATTTTTCATTCGTTACAGGCTAAAACGTATAATTTTGTCAAATTTCAATTATCTTCTTATTCTTCTGGCAGATTATGCCACAATGTGGATTTTGGGCGAGGCGGGTAAAAATTAGGACTTTCAGGAAATCAAAAATTATGGAGATTGTTATTATTACCCCTTAAACGGAAAGCTGTACGAAAATTTCGCCAAAATAGTCAGTGTAGAGGTACACAGTCGTTACGATTTGATTTATATAGATAAGGAATCTGCTCCATGTAAAACACCTTTTGGGCTATGTCCGCTGGACTTAACCTGCAAAAGTGACCATTCATGATATCTCCCTTATTAATCCTCCTGACGAAAAAATGCACATGAAAAAAAAAGGTTTAGAGGTGGAATTCCATCAGGTTTGGTCGATTTCCAGTCAGGTTGGTCTTGTTCTGTATATATTGTGGAAGAGTAAAATCACCATTTCGGTTCCTTATAAACCGCCAGTCCATTCCGGAACATGAAATGTTATTTACGTTTAAAACCTACCTTTGGACAGGTGGATGCTAAATATAAATTTTGTTTCGAATGTCTTCAGTAGTTTTCAAGTTGTAAGGAATACGCTTTACACGCACCCGCTCGTGAGTTAAGTCCGATGGGACTTGTACAGAAAAACGGTCCTTTAATGATATCTCCCTTATTGATCCTCGTATCGAAATGATGCACATGAGAAAAAAAGGTTTAGACATTAATTTCTACCAAGGTAGGTAGACTTCCATAAACTTTTGTTGTGTATATTTTTTGGAAGTGCAAAATCACTGTTTCGGTTTCGTATAAACCCCCAGTTAGTTCAGGGATTTAGAAACAATATTTGCCCTGAAACCTATCAAGGACAGGTGTATTCTAAATACGAATCTTGGTGGAAATGCATCCAGTAGTTTCTAGCATTCACGTACATACGGCGTAATTAAGGAAAAATAATACAGTTAAGAATGTTGAAACTAATAGAAAATGGATTATAAATGAGGACAGTCGGATAACGACAAATAAATAAATGCCGTGAGTTATGGATATAATAAAGCGCTAACAGAGGAGAAATTTAGGTTCAGTGATTCTTAGGTAAACAAATATGAAGATGACTAATGGTGTTATTACTTAATCTATTCGAGGGCGGTTATAACCTCCAACGATATTCCGCCAATATCCCGCAGATGAGCCGATTGATGCCTCTCTTGCCATCTACCCAAGGAACAACCACGAATTTAAAAGCATGATGAGGAAAATGGCAATACGTTACTTCCCTACTGGCATGCAGTCAGAGACGTTGCCATGGTAACCTGTAGGTTCGTTGTCGGTCTGTCGGTCACTAAATGCAGAGCATGATACCAGCAGAAAATTGTAAATTTCTCCGTCATGTGAAGAGTAAGGTAAATTATGAACATAACGAAAGTTGTTTATAATGAAGAGACGTTTCACGTACGGTAAACGAAGTTTACAGAAAATCAATAGTATAAGAGAAAATAGAGGAAAACCACTGTGGTTTTCCTATAAACACCCCGTCTATTCAAAGATTTTAAAATTATATGCATATCGGAACCTTTCCTGGGATGAGTATACTCTAAATATGAAGTTTGGCTGAGATCTATCCAGCCGTTTCGACGTGATGGTGGTAAACCAATAAACCCCCCGTCTATTCAAGGATTTTAAAATGATATGCATATCTAAACCTTCCCCGGGATTAGTATACTCTAAATACAATGTTTGGTTGAGATCCATCCAGCCGTTTCGACGTGATGGTGGAAAAACCATTCTGATTTTCCTATAAACCCCCCATATATTCAAATATTTTAAAATGATATGCATATGGAAAACTTCCCCGCGATGAGTATCCTCTAAATATGAAGTTTGGTTGAGATCTATCCAGCCGTTTCGACGTGATGGTGGGAAAACCACTCTGGTTTTCCTATAAACCCCCCGTCTATTCAAGGATTTTAAAATGATATGCATATCTAAACCTTCCCCGGGATTAGTATACTCTAAATACAATGTTTGGTTGAGATCCATCCAGCCGTTTCGACGTGATGGTGGAAAAACCATTCTGATTTTCCTATAAACCCCCCATATATTCAAATATTTTAAAATGATATGCATATGGAAAACTTCCCCGCGATGAGTATCCTCTAAATATGAAGTTTGGTTGAGATCTATCCAGCCGTTTCGACGTGATGGTGGAAAAACCATTCTGGTTTTCCTATAAACCCCCTGTCTATTCAAGGATTTTAAAATGATATGCATATCAAAACCTTCTCCGGGATGAGTATACCCTAAATATGAAGTTTGGTTGAGATCTATCCAGCCGTTTCGACGTGATGGTGGAACAGACAAACATACAGACAAACAGAAACAATTTTATTTATATAGATTTTTACACTCGTTCTTCACCCCCTTTCCATCCCCGCCCAAAGGAGTCCTATGAGTGCCTTACACAACAGTATATTTTTTTTTCCCAGATATTAAGTCTTATTTGTACCTATTTTGGTTGACAGCTATGCCCAAACGTACATGCATAATCTCACTGCTCTAGAATCCTGGAGCTGACGTTGCCATGGTTACGGCAGTTCATTTCTTTATCCGATTCCTAGAGCAGGGGTAGTGTGGTGCCAATATCTCCGTAACGGTTGGTTTTAGGGCCTTAAAACATGGTTTTCGGGCCCGTAGGGCTTACCGAGTTTTGTTCTTTGCGTCAAGAGGATTAAATTGAGCTTTGTCTCGTCCTTATACGACAAATTCGATATTTTGCCTATAATAGTATAAGAGAAAATGGAGGAAATCCGTTTTTCCTATAAAACCCCCGTCTTTTCAAAGATTTTAAAATGATATGCATATCGAAACCTTCCCCGGGGTCAGTATACTCTAAATATGAAGTTTGGTTGAGATCTATCCAGCCGTTTCGACGTGATGGTGGAACAGACAAACAGACAGACAAACAGACAAACAGAAACAATTTTATTTATATAGATATAGATGACGGATAAGCATGAGCACGTTGAAAAGTGCAGACTTCCACTTCGAGATTCATATCTCCTAAACGGTTTATGATATTAAAAAACGGTTTGCGCCATCAGACGCCTCATTTATTGCTCTAAATGTTTGTTGCTAAACCATATCCTCGTATGTCCCATATTAAGGGGGTAAATTGAGTTCAAATTTTAAATAGGGTGAAATTTGGGTGCATTATTAACATTTTACATTACATTTTGCCTACTTATGTATAAGCTAGAATCATGAAATTTGGTACACATATGTCCCTTAATCGTGCCAATGTGCGCACCTAACGTGATGATCCTATCATTCTTATAAGTGTGTCAAACAATGAAATATACTTGTAAAAATCACCAAATTTACGAACAATCCAGAAATACGGCCAAATTTAACGTATAAGGGAGAGAGATACGACAAAATGTCACAGGACCAAAGTTGTAGATCACTCCGAATTGAAGGGACATTGTGCCATCCGTTTTGTGATACGACTTACCGTTTAGCCAAAAAATAGCTCAAAAGGAATGTCTGCACAGTCATTAAAATTGCCTCCATATTTCGATATCTTTAGGGGTAAAAAGTGAAAAATTTGAACATCTTGGAATTTTCCCGTCGGTTAGGGACCAAAAGCTATAATTTCACCAAATTTCAATTGTCTACCTCGTCTGGCAGGTTGTGCCGCCATCTTGATTTGGGGGGATAGGGGATAAAAATGAGGAAATTCCCGAAAATTTTTAAGCCCACGAAACCTATAGGTTATCGTTTTGGATATACTATACGACTGTGTTCTTATGCTGAGCCCAAAATTTGAGCCCCCCCAGCGTGCCCCCTTCAGGGAATTTTGAGAATTTCCGATTTTTCTAGGGATCCTGGGGTCATCAGTTTCCCCCGTACCAAGTTTCAAATTTCTGAGATTTCTGGAAGTGCCTCATTAATTCACGTCTTTTTTCATTTTTAAATATTTATATATACATCGCTCCAGCCCGACTTGCTTTTATATATATAGATGACGGATAAGCATGAGCACGTTGAAAAGTGCAGACTTCCACTTCGAGATTCATATCTCCTAAACGGTTTATGATATTAAGGAACGGTTTGCGCCATCAGACGCGTCATTTATTGCTCTAAATGTTTGTTGCTAAACCATATCCTCGTATGTCCCATATTAAGGGGGTAAATTGAGTTCAAAATTTAAATAGGGTGAAATTTGGGTGCATTATTAACATTTTACATTACATTTTGCCTACTTATGTATAAGCTAGAATCATGAAATTTGGTACACATATGTCCCTTAATCGTGCCAATGTGCGCACCTAACGTGATGATCCTATCATTCTTATAAGTGTGTCAAACAATGAAATATACTTGTAAAAATCACCAAATTTACGAACAATCCAGAAATACGGCCAAATTTAACGTATAAGGGAGAGAGATACGACAAAATGTCACAGGACCAAAGTTGTAGATCACTCCGAATTGAAGCGACATTGTGCCATCCGTTTGGTGATACGACTTACCGTTTAGCCAAAAAATAGCTCAAAAGGAATGTCTGCACAGTCATTAAAATTGCCTCCATATTTCGATATCTTTAGGGGTAAAAAGTGAAAAATTTGAACATCTTGTAATTTTCCCGTCGGTTAGGGACCAAAAGCTATAATTTCACCAAATTTCAATTGTCTACCTCGTCTGGCAGGTTGTGCCGCCATCTTGATTTGGGGGGATAGGGGATAAAAATGAGGAAATTCCCGAAAATTTTTAAGCCCACGAAACCTATAGGTTATCGTTTTGGATATACTATACGACTGTGTTCTTATGCTGAGCCCAAAATTTGAGCCCCCCCAGCGTGCCCCCTTCAGGGAATTTTGAGAATTTCCGATTTTTCTAGGGATCCTCGGGTCATCAGTTTCCCCCGTACCAAGTTTCAAATTTCTGAGATTTCTGGAAGTGCCTCATCAATTCACGTCTTTTTTCATTTTTAAATATTTATATATACATCGCTCCAGCCCGACTTGCTTTTATATATATAGATAACGGATAAGCATGAGCACGTTGAAAAGTGCAGACTTCCACTTCGAGATTCGTATCTCCTAAACGGTTTATGATATTAAGAAACGGTTTGCGCCATCAGACGCCTCATTTATTGCTCTAAATGTTTGTTGCTAAACCATATCCTTGTATGTCCCATATTAAGGGGGTAAATTGAGTTCAAATTTTGAATAGGGTGAAATTTGGGTGCATTATTAACATTTTACATTACATTTTGCCTACTTATGTATAAGCTAGAATCATGAAATTTGGTACACATATGTCCCTTAATCGTGCCAATGTGCGCACCTAACGTGATGATCCTATCATTCTTATAAGTGTGTCAAACAATGAAATATACTTGTAAAAATCACCAAATTTACGAACAATCCAGAAATACGGCCAAATTTAACGTATAAGGGAGAGAGATACGACAAAATGTCACAGGACCAAAGTTGTAGATCACTCCGAATTGAAGGGACATTGTGCCATCCGTTTTGTGATACGACTTACCGTTTAGCCAAAAAATAGCTCAAAAGGAATGTCTGCACAGTCATTAAAATTGCCTCCATATTTCGATATCTTTAGGGGTAAAAAGTGAAAAATTTGAACATCTTGGAATTTTCCCGTCGGTTAGGGACCAAAAGCTATAATTTCACCAAATTTCAATTGTCTACCTCGTCTGGCAGGTTGTGCCGCCATCTTGATTTGGGGGGATAGGGGATAAAAATGAGGAAATTCCCGAAAATTTTTAAGCCCACGAAACCTATAGGTTATCGTTTTGGATATACTATACGACTGTGTTCTTATGCTGAGCCCAAAATTTGAGCCCCCCCAGCGTGCCCCCTTCAGGGAATTTTGAGAATTTCCGATTTTTCTAGGGATCCTGGGGTCATCAGTTTCCCCCGTACCAAGTTTCAAATTTCTGAGATTTCTGGAAGTGCCTCATTAATTCACGTCTTTTTTCATTTTTAAATATTTATATATACATCGCTCCAGCCCGACTTGCTTTTATATATATAGATGACGGATAAGCATGAGCACGTTGAAAAGTGCAGACTTCCACTTCGAGATTCATATCTCCTAAACGGTTTATGATATTAAGAAACGGTTTGCGCCATCAGACGCGTCATTTATTGCTCTAAATGTTTGTTGCTAAACCATATCCTCGTATGTCCCATATTAAGGGGGTAAATTGAGTTCAAAATTTAAATAGGGTGAAATTTGGGTGCATTATTAACATTTTACATTACATTTTGCCTACTTATGTATAAGCTAGAATCATGAAATTTGGTACACATATGTCCCTTAATCGTGCCAATGTGCGCACCTAACGTGATGATCCTATCATTCTTATAAGTGTGTCAAACAATGAAATATACTTGTAAAAATCACCAAATTTACGAACAATCCAGAAATACGGCCAAATTTAACGTATAAGGGAGAGAGATACGACAAAATGTCACAGGACCAAAGTTGTAGATCACTCCGAATTGAAGCGACATTGTGCCATCCGTTTGGTGATACGACTTACCGTTTAGCCAAAAAATAGCTCAAAAGGAATGTCTGCACAGTCATTAAAATTGCCTCCATATTTCGATATCTTTAGGGGTAAAAAGTGAAAAATTTGAACATCTTGGAATTTTCCCGTCGGTTAGGGACCAAAAGCTATAATTTCACCAAATTTCAATTGTCTACCTCGTCTGGCAGGTTGTGCCGCCATCTTGATTTGGGGGATAGGGGATAAAAATGAGGAAATTCCCGAAAATTTTTAAGCCCACGAAACCTATAGGTTATCGTTTTGGATATACTATACGACTGTGTTCTTATGCTGAGCCCAAAATTTGAGCCCCCCCAGCGTGCCCCCTTCAGGGAATTTTGAGAATTTCCGATTTTTCTAGGGACCCTGGGGTCATCAGTTTCCCCCGTACCAAGTTTCAAATTTCTGAGATTTCTGGAAGTGCCTCATTAATTCACGTCTTTTTTCATTTTTAAATATTTATATATACATCGCTCCAGCCCGACTTGCTTTTATATATATAGATAACAGATAAGCATGAGCACGTTGAAAAGTGCAGACTTCCACTTCGAGATTCATATCTCCTAAACGGTTTATGATATTAAGAAACGGTTTGCGCCATCAGACGCCTCATTTATTGCTCTAAATGTTTGTTGCTAAACCATATCCTCGTATGTCCCATATTAAGGGGGTAAATTGAGTTCAAAATTTAAATAGGGTGAAATTTGGGTGCATTATTAACATTTTACATTACATTTTGCCTACTTATGTATAAGCTAGAATCATGAAATTTGGTACACATATGTCCCCTAATCGTGCCAATGTGCGCACCTAACGTGATGATCCTATCATTCTTATAAGTGTGTCAAACAATGAAATATACTTGTAAAAATCACCAAATTTACGAACAATCCAGAAATACGGCCAAATTTAACGTATAAGGGAGAGAGATACGACAAAATGTCACAGGACCAAAGTTGTAGATCACTCCGAATTGAAGCGACATTGTGCCATCCGTTTTGTGATACGACTTACCGTTTAGCCAAAAAATAGCTCAAAAGGAATGTCTGCACAGTCATTAAAATTGCCTCCATATTTCGATATCTTTAGGGGTAAAAAGTGAAAAATTTGAACATCTTGGAATTTTCCCGTCGGTTAGGGACCAAAAGCTATAATTTCACCAAATTTTAATTGTCTACCTCGTCTGGCAGGTTGTGCCGCCATCTTGATTTGGGGGGATAGGGGATAAAAATGAGGAAATTCCCGAAAATTTTTAAGCCCACGAAACCTATAGGTTATCGTTTTGGATATACTATACGACTGTGTTCTTATGCTGAGCCCAAAATTTGAGCCCCCCCAGCGTGCCCCCTTCAGGGAATTTTGAGAATTTCCGATTTTTCTAGGGATCCTGGGGTCATCAGTTTCCCCCGTACCAAGTTTCAAATTTCTGAGATTTCTGGAAGTGCCTCATTAATTCACGTCTTTTTTCATTTTTAAATATTTATATATACATCGCTCCAGCCCGACTTGCTTTTATATATATAGATAACGCAAGGCCCATGGATCATATTGGCCTTGATAACTTCATGAAGGAGAGTATCTTTCGCAGTCTGGTATCTCCGTACAAATAACACTATCCTATTTATCTGCATAAATGCACTGTTGTATCCACAAAGAATGTGCATATGAGACAAACGACGCTTCTGCCATTCGACAGAATATATAAAACAACGCACTTCTCCCAAAATATTCCCCTGTGTTGTATGTGAAATACCCTACTTATGACATTATGCCAGTCGTGAGGCTTTTTTTAAATTTATTATTTGCCTTACCGACACATACAGGTCTTACGGGGACGATGGAATAGGAAAGGCCTAGGAGTGGGGAGGAAGCGGCCATGGCCTTAAATAAGGTACAGCCCCAGCATTTGTCTGGTGTGACAATGGGAAACCACGGTAAGCCATCTTCAGGGCTGCCGATAGTGGGGTTTGAACCCACTATCTCCCGGACGCGCCCCCAACCGCATGGCCAACTGGCCAGGTGTGAGGCGGTTGTTCAAATAGTAATGCATTTGCAATTTCTTTAATAAATAATTTTATTGGCTTTACGTCCCACTAGTTACTTTCACGGTTTTCGGAGACCCCGAGTACCGGAATTTTGTCCCGCAGGATTTATTTTACATGCCAGTAAATCTACCGACACAATGCTGACGTATTTGAGCACCTTCAAATACCAGCGGACTGAGTCAGGATCCAACCTGCCAAGTTGGGTTCAGAAGGTCAGCGCCTCAACCGTCTGAGCCAATCAGTCCGGCTGCAGTTTCCTTCCTTCGAGGATTATATCTAAATGTAATGAATAGGTCAGGACGACTGTCTCTCTTTCTTAGCATTAATCCCGACTTGCAGGGTCTGCTGCTTTGCTACATCTCCTCCATTTCTGTCTGTCGTTGACATCTTCTGGTGTTAAGCCAACACTGTGCATGTCTGCCCTGATGTTGTCAGTCCATCTCTTTGCCGGTCTTCCTCGTGGTCTTGTTCCCTCTGGGTTGATGTGGAGCGCTGTTTTGGCAACTGAGTCGTCCTGTTTTCTCATGACGTGGCCGTACCAGCGGAGACGGGCTTCCCTCACTTTGTCTATGATGGGCGCGACACCAAACCTTTGCCGGACGTCCGTGTTCCTTATGTGGTCACATCGGGTCAGCCCCATGGACCATCGAAGCATCTTCATCTCCATGGTTGTCAACATTTGCTCCTGTTGTTTCGTCATGGGGCGACATTCAGTCCCATAGATCGCTGCTGGCCGTACCACACTCTTATAAACTTTTGCCTTTAGATATTGAGGCATCTTTTTATCACAGAGGACTCCAGTGACCTGTCTCCACTTGAGCCAAGCTGCATTTACCCTCATCCGAGTATCAGGAGTGGTGTCACAGTTTGAGGTGACGACGGATCCTAAGTACTTAAATTGCATGGTCTTCTGCAGGTCTTCTTCACTGATACTTATGGTACCTCTGGTTTGGGGGCCACATTCCAGGTATTCTGTCTTCTGGATATTGAGGTGCAGTCCATTTTCAGCCAGTCTGTCCTTCCATGTTTGAACCTGATGCTGGAGTTCAGGACGGGTTTCTTGTGCAAGTACCACATCATCGGCATAAAGAAGGGTCCAGGGATGTGAAGTCTGTATGTCAGCTGTTGCCGTATCCATGCAGAGGATGAATAGCAATGGTGAAAGGGCAGAACCTTGATGAACACCCACAGTGATATCGAAAGGCGGAGAGATTCCAGCAAGACTCCGGACTCAGGACGACTGTAATGCCATCTAATTACCAGCTAAGCCAGAACGTCATGAATTTGAAGTTATGAACATAGAATTCTTATATCCTGGAGCGTGTTCCCGTTCGGGTTGTAGGGCTTGTGAGGTCGTATCTTAAGGCCACCTCCCCACCCCACCCCCACCCCCAGACCGGATGACCCAACGCTGCCGAGAAATATCCCTCCTTGTCGAGTCTCTACAACACAAAAGGGAGCTACTGACCAACGAACATTTTAACCGTGCAGCAGTTAACTTGACCGTTGTTTGGTTAAAATGGGAGAAAATTTCACACGTATAGTATTTCATGATCGCGTGGATTTTTTTTCCATCCAGTGGTTAGGCTGAAACGATTAAGTCTGTAGTAAATATATCCACACTATTACGGTAGATAAGTAATAACAGGCACACTCACAATCATTGCATGGATTCCAAGGTTTAAGTCGACAGACTCGTTAAATAACGTTTCTTCATAATGAAATGTTGAACCCCTTTATGATCACTTTAGGGGTTCAATTTTGAAATATCAGTTCCTTGCAAGTCTTGAAATTATAAATGAAAATACTCACCAAAATGTCATATGTATAGCTGGGGCTGTTTCGGCTGGGCGAAGATGAGTCAGTCAGTCAGTCAGTCAGTCAGGACATGTTATTTTATGTATAGAGATGTATGGTGAAAGAATGTGGAGATGCTCTTGCATATCCACTTTGTATAATTATTAACATTTTTCTTATTCGTCGAATATAGCAAGTGTACGTCCAATTCACATAATTGCCCATCATTATAGACCAGTATCAATATTATCGGTCGTATGCAAAAATTTGAGGATATATCTTAGTGTAAAATCTGTCAAGATGTTGAGGAAGTTAAAATCCCACTTTGCTGACTCCTATGGTTAAGCTCATAACTTTAGTTATCTTTAGTTATCTTTCTAGTTTCTAGTTATACCATCTATCTCATCATCATTATTATCTTCGATAACATCACTACCATCATGTATAATTACAGTAGTACTAATGCAACTTTAAAACCGTTCATAAATCATTTTAAATGTAATATTTTAAATATGTTAAATACCTTGTTATACTATGTGCATATGTAACTGAATATTTGTAATATTATGTTACGGAAGAAAGGTGTATTTTTATTTCAGTTATGACTTTATTTTACAAGGACTTTCATAAGAGATATTATAATCTCAATTTAATATTTGTTTTTATGTAATGTAATAGTATATGTGTTTCACACCAGCGTACTGTCCTTCGGTTCAGAGGGTCCCGAGTTGGATTCCCGGCCGGGTCAGGGATTTTAACCTTCATTGGTTAATTCCAGTGGCCCGGGGGCTGGTTGTTTGTGATGTCCCCAACATCCCTGTAACTCACACACCACACATAACACTATCTCCACCACAATAACACGCAATTACTTGGCAGATGCCGCCCACCTTCATCGGAGGGTCTGCCTTACAAGGGCTGCACACGGCTAGAAATAGCCACACGAAATTAAATTAAATTAAATTAACATCATTAGGTTTGTACCTGTCTGAAGCACAATAAATAAATAAATAAATAAATAAATAAATAAATAAATAAATAAATAAATAAATAAATAAATAAATAAATAAAATTTGTCACAGAGCAAGGGAAATCAACAAGTAAAATTTTAATAAACTTCACAAATTATGTGTCATTTGTTCTAGGAAAAGGAAGAAAAGAGGACGTCATATGAACGACATGATAAATGCATAGTTCAGAGTTTTATAGGCCTAGCCTCACTAAATTCCTTAACTCCGTTTTAAGAAATAGGTTTTAATTTGTTACTTGTTATTTATCTTACAGGGTAGCTTCATACATAATTCATATTTCAAAATTAGTTTCATAATTGTTTCCTCCGTTTATTAATGCCGATGACATTAACATTTGGTGATATATTTCTTCAAGATAGGATAGCAAAAAAATATGAGATTTCACAGCATCGGTTGAATGACCATAAAACAACTCTCTCCAGCTCAAAGTTAACAAGTACGAATCGATGTTTGTTATAATAGGTAATATAATGATGGAGTGTGGCCTGCGAAAACGACAGGTGAATAATAATAATAATAATAATAATAATAATAATAATAATAATAATAATAATAATAATAATTGCTTTACATCCCACTAACTACTTTTACGGTTGTCGGAGATGCCGAGGTGCTGGAACTTAATCCCGCAGGATTTCTTTAACGTACCAGTAAATCTACCGACGCGAGGGTGACGTATTTGAGCACCTTCAAATACCACCGGACTGAACCAGGATCGAGCCTGCCAAGTTGAAGTCAGAAGGCCAGCGCCTCAACCGTCTTAGCCACTCAGCCCGGCAAGAAGAAGAAAAACAAGTTAGTACTTGTGACCTCAGTGCATTTGCTCACTGGTAGCCTCTGCAAGGAAAACAAATTTGAAAAAAAAAAGTGCTCTTCTAGACAATAATTAACCAAGATACTTTGATCAGGTGGTGTTGCCAACCTCCCTCAACGATGGTGTCTACTAAGACCAGAATCAGGCGCGCCATGCACTTGCCATGGCGCGTGACGTCACGTCCCGTTGTATGCGAACGGAACGGAGCGCTTAAGCTTATCTCGTTGTGTGTATGCTAGGATCCCCATTAACTCGTGTAGAAGGGGGGACCCCACCCTAGCGGCTTAAAACCCTTCTCTAGTCGCAGAGTCACGTTGTCATTTGTTTTACCTTCTCTCTCTCTCTTACTCATTATTATTGGCGTTGCACGGACTAATCACCATGTCCCCTTGACACCGTGTTTCGGGTTATCTTAAGACGCGGCCGACACATTGCATGGATAAAACCATCTCTCCATTGATGACCACGGGCACGAGTTAATGATGTGGAAAGGTGAAGGTGAATGTTGACCAGGACATCCACCATTACCTTCGGGGAAAGCGTTAAAAATGCCAAGAGTTCCTGAATTAACCCTGATAAATATTACAACCTCCGACTCAAAGGGAGCTGATGTCCTAATAGTCGTTTTGAAGGAGCAAAACACCAGGATTATCATTGTGCTGTTGATAACAATGAGTACATGGGGATATAAAATTGCTAGTGGCTTTACGTCGCACCGACACGATGGGATGGGAAAGACCTAGGAGTTGGAAGGAAGCAGCCGTGGCGTTAATTAAGGTACAGCCCCAGCATTTGCCTGGTGTGAAAATGGGAAACCACGGAAAACCATTTTCAGGGCTGCTGACAGTGGGATTCGAACCCACTATCTCCCAGATGCAAGCTCACAGCCGCGCTCCTCTAACCACACGGCCAACTCACCCGGTAATTAACTTCGTCTGCCCAAATACGTCACCCTCGTGTCGGTAGATTTACTGGCACGTTAAAGAACTCCTGCGGGATTAAATTCCAGCACCGCGGCGTCTCCGACAACCTTAAAAGTAGTTAGTGGGATGTAAAGCAATTATTATTGATATTAAAATATCCTGCGTGATGCAGATGGGCAACCACTTTCTTTTCTTCCTCTCTCAACCCGTTTACACTTCAGAGTTAGTTTTTCCATCGGACTCAGCGAGGGGTCCCACCCCTATCGCTTCAAGTGCAATGTCCTGAAGTGTGAGACTTTGGGCCTGGGGGATACAGCTAGGGAAGGACCAGTACCTCTTCCAGGCGGCCTCACCTGCTATGGTGAACAGGGAGCTTGTGGGGGAATCGGGAGATCGGAAGGAAGAGGAAAGGAGACGGCCGTGTCCATAAGTTTGGTACCATCCCGACATTTATCTGGAGAAGTGGAAAACCATGGACAACCACTTCGAGAATAGCTGAGGTGGGAATATAATCCTCTCTACTCAGAGACCTCACGAGGTTGAGTGGACCCCGCTCCAGCCCTCGTACCGCTTTTCAAATTTCGTGGCAGAGCCGCGAATCGAACCCGGGCCTCCGGATATGACAGCTAATCACACTAACCACTACACCATAGAGGCAACTGGGCAACCATTTAAAGATGAAATTGTTGTTTTGCTGCTACTGATGTTGTTGTTGTTGTTGCTGTGCTTCTTGTAAAGGACTTGATCAAAACCTTCGTGCACTTCTCCATCAGGTAAGTTTTAAGAAAAGAGAACCATCAAAATTTATGTGATTACAGAAAAATCACAGAGACCGATGGCGGCGTACAAGGTATGATGAGGAGTGAGGTAGTTTGCGATTGCTGTCTTCACTGGGCCAGAAGGTTCTACTGCAGCACGACTGTCCCTGTGAATAGCACCCTTCATAACATCAAGACGCACTACTCGAGTACTAAATGTTATTACTCAGCAACACACATACCTCAGCAGTTTCCATACTGTCACATCCATAAATGAGACTGGGACTTGGACTTTGGTGTGAAAATGGGAAACCACGGAAAACTATCTCCAGGGCTACCGACTGTGGGGTTCGAACCCACTATCTCCTGAAGGTAAGCTCACAGCTGCGTGCACCTAACCGCATGGCCAACACGTTCGGTATTATTATTATTATTATTATTATTATTATTATTATTATTATTATTATTATTATTATTATTATTATTATTATTAAGGTAAAGTTGATGTATATTTCAAGGGAAAATAATCGAACCTCGTACATTAGGAATGATAGGAATGTACAACGTAAATTTTTACAGTCATTCATGTTTGTAATGATTGTCATACTGAATTACCTCAACACGGAAGCGATCATTTTTATTTTTGAACCTTATTTACTGTCATCCAGTCTCAGTAAAGAACCTTATTATACTGTTCATCTGATTATACGGATTTATTTCTTACATTATAATTTGTATATAATTCACAAATGCCCCTACCCCAAAGAGCCTGTTAGGAACGTTGGATCTGCCTGTCGACTGCCACCCTGCCAAATGCTCTAGTCATAAGTAGGCCTAACGTCAGTTGACCTTAAGAAACAGTGAAATCTATTCGAAAATTTAGATCAAGTTTTAAATCTGTGGACGAAGAAGTGACCGAATCCTGGATATCCAGGTAACAGGCTGATACGCTACCCCTACACCACATCAAATTGTCCTCTTGAATTTTCATCTTCTGTTCCTGAAACACGTCGTATCGTTTACCTTCAAGTGTTACGCTTTGCTTTTTTCGTATTTATTTCATGGAAATGGCTGCTTAAAATTCAACTATAGGGAAAGTAGGTCCTCGATGAGTTAAAATACTTCATGACTGCGTGTTTATGGCCCTCAGGAAATAATTCATTTAAAAAATTTCCACAGCCTGTTTCCAATCATTCAACTGGGTCAGGAATGGAATGAATGAAGCCCCCATCTAGCGGCGAGAATAGGCTGCCGAAGCCTATCAAACTCCTCGGGGGCAATGATTAATGACAGATGAAATGAAATGATATTGGAGAATGTTGCTGGAATGAAATATGACAGGGAAAACCGGAGTACCCGGAGAAAAACCTGTCCCGCCTCCGCTTTGTCCAGCACAAATCTCACATGGAATGACCGGGATTTGAACCACGGAACTCAGTGGTGAGAGGCCGACGCGCTGCCGCCTGAGCCACGGAGGCTCATTCATGAAATAATGGAAAATTATAAATGGTCTATGCCAGACCAGTCGTCTCTGGTCTAGTTTCGTCGGACTGAGTGGCTCAGACGGTTGAGGCGGTGGCCTTCTGACCCCAACTTGGCAGGTTCGATCCTGGCTCAGTCCGGTGGTATTTGAAGGTGCTCAAATACGTCAGCCTCGTGTCGGTAGGTTTACTGTCGCGTAAAAGAACTCCTGCGGGACAAAATTCCGGCATCTCGGCGTCTCTGAAAACCGTAAAAATGTAGTTAGTGGGACGTAAAGCAAATAACATTATTATTATTATTATTATTATTATTATTATTATTATTATTATTATTATTATTATTATTATTATTATTATTATTATTATTATTATTATTATTATTATTATTATTATTCTGGTCTATTTAAGTCACAGTGACTGCTAGGTCGCCAATGTCCAAATTTGGATAAGACACTTCGTTATTATTATTATTGAATTCACCTGCTAAGAGAAGTCTTCAGAACATTTTCACACTTAAAAAATGTGACATAAATGCAATCTCAGAAGACTATTAAGCATGAAATATAGATCATTAGTTAACTTTCTTTCGTGGCATCTGAGACCAAACTTGGAGCTGGGAAGATCTGGAAGTAAGGAGACGAGCTGCTCGATTAGTGGTATGTTCTGAGCTGTCAGTGGAGAGATTGGGTGGAATGGCATTAGTAGACGAATAAGTTTGAGAAAAAAAAATTGAATGTAGGAAAGATCATAACATGAAAATAAATTTGGAATTCAGGAGACCGAATTTGGGCGAGTACTCGTATATAGGAAGATTGGAATAATTTACGAAGGAAGATGTTCGATAAATTTCCAACTTCTTTGAAATCACTGCAGAAGACAAGGTAAGCAATTGATAGGCAATTTACTACATGCATAACAGCCTTAAATGAATATCTAATGTTTATTTATTTATTTATTTATTTATTTATTTATTTATTTATTTATTTATTTATTTATTTATTTATTTATTTATTTATTTATTTATTTTATACCTTTGTTAAGTGGCGAAGTTAGGGCTCATGGGCCTCTCTTACACTTAACCATAAAATACATAGTGACATAATTTTAAAGTTTTTACCTAACACACTATTAAAAACTATCTTGGGTAATGGAATAGAGCAGCTGTACTAATGTAATAGTGATAATGCTAATAAATAATTAATAATATTCTTCATCTGTATTTAACCTAATTAAAGATGATGAGCGATAAACTGATAAAATTTGTTTGTTCTTCTTCTTCTTCTTCTTCTTAATCTGTTTACCCTCCAGGTTAGGTTTTTCCCTCGGACTCAGCGAGGGATCCCACCTCAGCCCACCTGGAGCTTCAGACTTTGGGTCGGGGGATACAACTGGGGAGAATGACCAGTTACTCGCCCAGGCGGCCTCACCTGCTGTGCTGAACAGGGGCCTTGTGGGGATGGGAAGATTGGATGGGACAGGCAAGGAAGAGGGAAGGAATTGGCCGTGGCCTTAAGTTAGGTACCATCCCGGCATTTGCCTGGAGGAGAAGTCGGAAACCACGGAAAACCACTTCCAGGATGGCTGAGGTGGGAATCGAACCCATCTCTACTCAGTTGATCTCCCGAGGCTGAGTGGACCCCGTTCCAGCCCTCGTACCACTTTTCAAATTTCGTGGCAGAGCCGGGAATCGAACCCGGACCTCCGGGGGTGGCAGCTAATCACGCTAACCACTACACCACAGAGGCGGACATGTTTGTTCTGTACTGAAGAATATTCTTGAAATCATTAATTATATGTATGACATTATTTCGAGAGATTGTTGACGTGTGAATCATGAAGTTCGGAAATGGTAGTGGAACGTTTCCCCATCAAGCGGTCTTCAGGTGTTTAATGCACGGGTTAATTGGCAGTGTGGATGTTGGCCACGTTCTGTTGTAACGGCACTAGGAGCGTTATCTGGTAGCGATAGCATCAGCTCCGTTACACCAGGCTCTGAGTAACTCATAGGGCTATCTTAGAATGTTTAAGCAAGCAGTATGCATGCTCTTCCAGCAACACTTCACTTGTCCGGAGAAAAGTCGTCATGGCCTGTACCGAGATGGAGTAGTTAGTGTGTCGGTTAGTGAGTTTAAGTGATTCTATATTTTATTTGTACGAAATGGGCATAGATGCGCCGAAGAGTGACAATGTATAAATACGCAACGTATTTGCTCATAAGATAGGGTTACCATATTATTCGAAATAAAATCAAGAGTAGCCAATGCTATTTCAGACTCTACAATAATAAACAAATTTCTTCTTGGTTGACACTACACAAATAAAACAATTAATGCTGTTTGCTTTCTTTCTTTCTTTATTTATTTCTTTCTTTCTTCCCTTCTTTCTTTCTTTCTTTCTTAATCCGTTTACCCTCCAGGGTTGGTTTTTCCCTCGGACGCAGCGGGGGATCCCACCTCTGCCACCTCCAGGGCAGTGCCCTGGAGCGTGAGATTTTGGGTCGGGGATAAAACTGGGGAGAAGGGCCAGTATCTCGCCCAGGAGACCTCACCTGCTATCCTGAACAGGAGTCTTGTGGGGAGGTGGGAAGATTGGTAGGGATACACAAAGAATTGTGAAGGAAGCGGCTGTAGCCTTAAGTTAGGTACTATCCCGGCATTTGCCTGGAGAAGTGGGAGACAACGGAAAACCACTTCGAGGAAGGATGAGGTGGGATTAGAAACCCCCTCTACTCAGTTAACCTCTCGAGGCTGAGTGGACTCCGTTCCAGCCCTCGTAACACTGTTCAAAAATTTCGTAGCAGAGCCGGGAATCGAGCTCAGGCCTCCGGAATTGGCAGTTAATGACATTAACCATACACCACAGAGGCGGATCTAATGTTGTTTTTAAATGCTGTATTGGTCATTTAGTTCACTACTACGTGTACTGTAAAAATAGTGTACCGGGCGAGTTGGCCGTGCGCGTAGAGGCGCGCGGCTGTGAGCTTGCATCCGGGACATAGTAGGCTCGAATCCCACTATCGGCAGCCCTGAAGATGGTTTTCCGTGGTTTCCCATTTTCACGCCACACAAATGCTGGGGCTGTACCTTAATTAAGGCCACGGCCGCTTCCTTCCAACTCCTAGGCCTTTCCTATCCCATCGTCGCCATAAGACCCATCTGTGTCGGTGCGACGTAAAGCTCCTAGCAAAAAAAAGGGTAATTTGATGGGGCATTGCTTCAAAATTGATAAAGATCTTCACAGTTCATATTATTATAATTCACTATCAATTTGTCCGCTACCGTAGCGTAACGGTTAGTGATATTAACCTACCATCCTCGGGAGACCGGGTTCGATTCCCGGTGCTGCCAGAGATTTAAGAACGGAAGGAGGATTGGTATAGTTGGGAGATCAGAAGAATGCACATGCCAGGTGAGGCACGGGGCGAAGGGGTTTTCACCAGCAGAGCCAGTGACGCAATGGTTACCATAGCAACTGCGCTACTACCCAGGCGACTTTATATTATCTTCTACTGGCAGCTCTTCGCTCTTGTCTGCTGTAATCCAGCAAACTGCAAAGTATGAGTCAATGTTCTTGTGTAGCAGATAAGAGCAGATAAGAGCCGATCTGTCTGGGTAGAACAGGAAGTTCGTGCTTGCAGGCCACATTCCTCATTCTTGCATTCTTCTCATCTCTACACAGTATGTGGTTAAAATGATACATGTAGTTCACCTCTACTAGGGGTGTGCCTAAAACGAGCTGCACTTCCTCGGAGAGGACACGACTTTGCTTTTTACTGTCAATCGAAGTTCAGCTTTAATCAAATCAACATAACTTGTGTTTCTGTTGTCATTCCAATCCTTGAACTAAGTTTCCCTCAGCAAAGCAGAATACTCTAGTGAAGCTTAATAATTAATATCTGAAACAAATACTTCAACATAATGCAATACAAATTGTTAAAATTTGCATATACAGTATCTCGTTTTCGGTATTGTTGGAGGTAACTCATTCCAGACTGCCTTTGATTTGCTGTCATAGAAATTAACGTTCATTCTTTTATGCGTTATTTTTTCAAGGATTGAAATTTGTCTGAAAGTTTCTAAGACCCTTTCTAAGTTTTCTAATAAATTTCTGTTTTATCTACATTACCTCAATAAATAAGAAATAATTTTTAAAAAGAGAATTATCCACTCTGGAAAAATAAACAGAGGACCAAGCTAATTTTCAGAAACGAAAGAAGCCGAGAAAGATTGAGCATCTGGCAACGCTATCATAAGAGATTTTAAAAAATGTAAATGTTAAGAACACCATAGACGTCCAAAATAAAGTAATATCATAAGAGATGGAAGGAAATAGCAATTACAGTTCTAATTTCGAGGGCTGAGACTTGATAACCTAGTGGCTAAATCCAGAACTGGAACGGTGTATTGCCAATAGCTTATAGAAGCAGTTTAAAGGCTACGATTTCATAAAAAGTTCACTATTTACGATTTCTACACTAGTGTCTAAGTGAAATGCGGAGTGATATCACAAATTATGTAATTTCCTTTGCATTTAACTAGCATTACAAGTTGTGACAGTGGAGTTTATAATTTAAATACGAAGAATGTTCAGAACAGCAAGTTTGAACCGAAAACAATTTCAATGGAAATACCAATTCGTTATGAGCAAGTTGCAAACAACCCTTACATCAATTTAAAATCACTTTAGAAATATGGCGTATGATACAGTACAGGATGATTCATGAGCAGTTACCATCACTTATGGAGCTGATTGCAGAAGCCATGTTGAGCAGAAAAATATCACACGAACCTGTGTCCTGTTCTCAAAACTTACGGGGTTAAACTAAAATTAAATCAACTCTTCACAAATATTGTTTTATTTAATAAGCTCGTGTTCTTAATTTCAATATATTGTTGAATTCCTTAATTACTTCGTAAATAATTTTGTTTAATGTTTATCTTCAAAAGTAGTTATTTCTAACGAAATAATGACAATTGAGAATAGAACACATGTACATATGACATTTCTTGTACCGGGCTGAGTATTTCGGACGGTAGAACGCTGACCTTGTACGCACAACTTGAGAGGTCCGATCCTGGCTCAGTCCGGTGGTATTTGAAGGTGCTCAAATACGTCACCCTTACGTCAGTAGAATCACTGGCACGTAAAAGAAGAACTGCGGGACAATATTCCGCCACTTCGGCGTCTCCGAAAAACGCAAAAACCAATAACATTGATTAATTGACATTTTTTGTTTTAAGCATCTGCAACAGTCATCTCCGTAAGAGGCTGTAACTCCTCATGAATCACTCTATATATTCATTGGAAAGGTAGGAATATAATAACAGAGATTTTAAACAAGAAATACTTGCTATCGAAAATAAAATATTTCACGTAATGCTAATGATATAGTGGCAAATAATTATGGATAATTCGAGAAAGAAGGATAACGCATAGTTAATGAGAAGTATTCGGAGGCTGACCAGCAAACGACAGGCCATATTCACCAAGTGATGATGCAACTTTACTGAATTGGCTACCTGGTCACTCTTTCCATGGTAACAAACCCTATGCGCTGTAACCTGACAAACCCCGGCCAGATATTATTATTATTATTATTATTGTCATTATTATTATTATTATTATTATTATTATTATTATTATTTATTCATGTGTATATTTCATTTATGTGTGTATTTAGCCGTCGCGGCTTAGTAACTCTTTTTGGAACTCTCGTTATTATGGATACTCTCTATATTTTATTTGGGACTAGTGTGTTTCGATCACTCAGTTTATCTCCCGGTTGTGTACGTGACGAGTCTCCGAGCGGGGGTTTACGTGTTGACGGAGCTGAGGTGGAAAATTCCAGGAACTGGGCTATTTTAAGATGCTGTTGTGTTGGCTTGGGCTAGTGTGGTGCAAGCACGCGTCGGCAGTTGGAAGTTGCAGCTTGCAGTGTGCAGAGATGTGATACTGGTGGTAATCGGAAGAGGTGTTTTGTACGAGTTGTGAGGAAGATGTCCCATGCCATGTTGGAAGTTCGAGATCTGCTGTTGAAGGAACCAGGGAGAAAGATGCTGGAGTGTAACAACATTCTATGGTTATGAATGTTAGCCATATATAATCCTACGGAGAGTCTACGTAAGGTAACGTGTTGGGCCTTTTCAAACTATACCAACGCCATCAGCAAAGTGGAGTCCATTCTTGAAAAATGAGTCATGACTGCGTGTGAATATTTTGCGTTGCGGAATAAACTGAGTACCAGTTATTGAGAGAGAGTTATTTCATAAATTAAGACATTTATTATTTATATCAATATTCTCTTTATTTTGTTATATATGTTCAAGGGTGTATCACGACGAGCTCTGCTCGGATTTCTAGGTAAATACAGGTTTAATTGACTAAGTATATTGTATGAGATTAATATATATTCTGTTTAATTTCTATGGGTGGGGGAAATTACCATATGGACTCCTTTTCCAATATTAATTTTTTTAGGTATCAAGTGATTCAGATCTCCTCGTCACAAGGCAACGACCCTGAAGATGAGTTTCAACAGCCGGCAAAGTTTAAGAATTATTTATTTGTATATTTATGGCTCCCAAATTCCATTAGTCATTATTATTTATATTTATATTTAATAGAGAGATTTCAGCGCTAGATGGCATTCAGTCATTTATCCCATCAGTGCCGGTTTTACTCCTCATCCTTCGAAAGCAGCACGATATGAATCAATTTTATTAGCTGACATAGGATTTTAAAAGTGACAGAGAACCTACTGACAATGATCTTTTTTGGTTACACACCACTTAATATCAATCGCCTGAGTTAGGAGCCTCGAATGTGAGCGTACAACCAAATACGTTACAGAGTCGCCTTGGAAATATGAAAGAGAGGAGCTTGATGCATTGGAGGGCAAACACTATCAGACAGTTTGGTCAATGCGTTCACTAAGTAAAAATATCAATTCTTACGAGACTCTGGAGATAGAATATTTCAAATTTATCTAGACAGAAAGAGCAACCATAAAATGAAACTTTAACTTAGTACGTCAAATTGTTTCGTAGGAATGAATATTTTTCTTTGCGTACATAATCCTCAACGAAATCGCTTAGGGGTGAAATGTTTTGACATATTTCTTATTCAACATCTAAAACATAAATGAGCAACAATCATGTTAAATTCTTTTGAGGGTAGAATATTTTAAAATCCTGTCATTTAATATTTAGGATAAAAAGAATAAATATTACATGAAATTTCAACTTTGCACATCAAACGACTTTTGGTAATGAATATATTTGTTTTCGAAGTTGAACCCCCATTTCACTCCCTTAGTTATAGATGTTTCATTTCTTTTCTTAATGAACACCGTAGATTGGAATTTGAACTTCCTACATTGAATGGTTTCGGAGACACAATGGATCAGTGAATGAGTGTTAGTTTTTTATTTACTTTACGTCGCACCGACACAAATAGGTCTTATGGCTACGATGGGATAGGAAAGGCCTAGGAATGACAAGGAAGTGGCCCCAGCATTTGCCTGGTGTGAAAATGGGAAAACGGAAAACC
The DNA here is from genome assembly GCF_040414725.1 of Anabrus simplex. Lineage (NCBI taxonomy): Eukaryota > Metazoa > Arthropoda > Insecta > Orthoptera > Tettigoniidae > Anabrus > Anabrus simplex. The sequence continues at coordinate 476,771,563 of NC_090265.1, read as the reverse complement.
ATCTTCAGGGCTGCCGACAGTGGGGTTCGAACCCACTATTTCCCGATTACTGGATACTGGCCGCACTTAAGCGATTACAGCTATCGAGCTCGGTGAGTGGTATTTTGCCTTTATTCATAGAGATTAATTGATGGTAACATAAAGATGCAACAGGACTCGAAATAAGGTAAACCAATTCCCCAGAATTTCATAGTGAAGATATTTGAAGAATAAATATGTTCCGGAGGTCTTTGCGTTAGAGTCAATCAACGTAGGTTCCCTAGTCTTTTGCATATTCGTCCTTGAATATAGGAGCAATGTTAAATCAAACATTAGAAGATAACTACTTCCAGAAGAGTGTTTGAAGGAACACCTATTGAAAATGTATGTACTAAAAAACTGGTTCTCTCCTGGTAAGCAATTCTACAGTACGCAATGCTTTATTGAGATAGTGTCATGCTTTTAGTCCCCTACTGTACTTCATTATTGCCCGATATCGTATCGGGATTTTTTGTTAATTAACACATTTTGTGTCTCGTAAGTGAACCACGACGATACAAAGAGTGCATTGCACCAGAAGTTTATCTGTATCACATTTAATGTGTTTTCAATACAAGAGTCTTGTAATCCTCAACTCCAAGAAGAACTTTATCTCATTTGTATATTACAGGGCTCATCTAATCAATTTCCAAGTAATTACTTTTCAATTTTAAGTAAGCTGTAACATAATATTAATTTTAATGACACTGCGATTTTTATTGATGTATCATTCATAATGATGGATGTTGTTTATCATCCGTTAATTGTGAACTCTTGAACCATTTGTGAGCGAAAAGTGCTTTAATGAGAGTAATCTCACAAATGATAAGGTGAAAGGGAGACAGACTCTGTGTATTTTCCGCGTGATGAAGCGTGAAGGAGATCATTGACGCCATGTATGGGATAGATACACTCCAGTGGCGCTAACGTCAGTAGACTGAACTTCAATTCAGTACTTCAATTCCCGTATTCACTGCTGTTCTTAAATAAAAATCAGAGCCTTTTGTTATGTATACGTGCCCCTTTACCTAAGATTATAAACGGGTCCTTGATACAGATTTATAAAGGGGTGGTATTTTAATTAAAAGCACTAAATTTGTTTAAGTTGATTAGGCATACTATATAGCCTATTATATAATAACAAAATGAAACTATGTATTTGGAAAATTGTAGAGCTAATTATCGACTCTACCTTTTACAGACGAGCAAATTCATTTAAAGTATCGTCAAAATCCATATTTTACTATATTCATCAGTGCGATGCACAGTACTTCGAAGTTCATTTTTTTTTATAAATCTTAATTCGGAAAAGCGGAAGTTATCGAGCCTACTATCCGCTCAACCAGTGGATGTCTACAAGGCAAAAGGAAGGAGATTTATGAACAAACAATACCATACGTTTTGGAAAGGTACTGTCTTAATTACATCTAGTTCATACGCATATGCATTTGCGTATGAAATACTTCATTATTATTTTAATATTATTTATTATAAATTCCAAACACAAAATAAAATAGGATACAATACTTCTTTTGCTTCTTCTTCTTCTTCTTCTTCTTCTTCTTCTTCTTCTTATTATTATTATTATTATTCTGTCATCCTTATCCAGGGAGCTCCTGGATCGGGCTGTGGATAATTGACATCCATCCATTTCTCCCACCTCCCTGGAGACACAAGAGACGGACTTCGCTTCTGGGGTACCGCTTAGATCATTGTTCTGATCCACTTTGACGCTTTATTTAAGCTATTATTACAATAAAATCGCCACACCACACCAAAAGGCATTTTATACCTAACTGACAGGTTTCTATGAATCCACTTGGAGAACAGATGCTACCTGCTTTGTTTCAGTGGCATTTCCTCCACTGGGAGACCTAATGGGGAATCGAACCGTGTTAACTGGCATTGATTCCCAAACATTTTCGAGGAGACACTCAGGTTGGCTCTCAAATTGTTGAAGGGTCAGTACAGAATATGATTCCCTAGTTTATAACATTTTCCTTGCCATTTTTAACAGACTGAGGGCTGTCCATTGCTACTGCTGTAGGTACGGTTAAAAAGCTCCGGAAGTTTGCCTGCGGGACGAACTCGAGAACTTCGATCGAACCTACATCCTTCCGAGTGTACTGAACACGCTTTTACCACCTAAACTAGATAGCCCCTAATATGAGCTAAAATGTATACAGTGTAGTCCCGTACTTTGGCCTACCTTGTAGACAACGGGGGTTCAAGAAAGCGTAATCCGCCCTTGCCTCAACACGACACAAAATGACCATTAAGTGCTCTTGATAAAAGATTTGTCGCTTGCAAAGAGAAATATTTCACAATATTCGGGCAGGTTTCTTCATATATAACCGAATTACAGTGGTTACACGATACACAGGTAAGAAAAAGGGGAAAAATCAAATTGCACGGCACTTTAAAACCTTAGCACGCAATAAAACATCATATGATCTGCGCCAAAACAAACAAATAAACATCAGGTTGGGCAACGTGACGACTATAATAAAGGAATGTGGAGCGGGTCTGGGAAACCTACCAGGGCCATTGGGATACGAAGTTTGTGGATGTTTACGTCATCTTGAACCCAGGCAGTCATGATGTAATGGTGGTGGTTATTGTTTTAAGTAGAAATACAACAAGGTAATCCCATGCTAATAGAACAAAATATATTTATTTTTTTATCTACAGGTATCCTAATTACAGATAATGTAATGAAAAGTTAAATAAAAAGATAAATAATATATATATATACAAACATACACATATATATCTTTACATGTTTTCTACAGACTATACATATAATAATTCATATAACTTACAAAATTATCACGTTCCACCCTTGAGAAGAGCTTTCCAAATTGCAGTGAAAGGGTGGTTAAAATGTCGTGTGACCCTTCCAGCTGATTTATGGTCTTAAGGGCTTGCATGAACCAAGAATTTTCGTGTGCAACCGTCCCACATTTGGGCAGGTGAAATGTACATTTCTGCTTTGTTCGTCTGCTTGGAACATAAAGTGGAATGAACCCCAGTATAGCCGGACAGTCCACTTTACTCTTCAAGCATTTAGTTACTAACATTGCATTCGCACATTTTCGGCGTGTTGCCAACATATTCATTCCAAGAATTTTTACAAATTCTTTATACCTGCTTGAAGTGAGTGACATGCCCAGAAATCCAAAACTAATCCACATCATGATCCTTATCTGTACTTTCTCGAGGTGGTGTATGTGGCCTTTCTCATACGGGAGCCACACCTCACAACAATACTCAAGAGAGGGTCACACCATAGGAGAAAGAGGCCCGCACTTCAAAGAATAATAATATACTGGTAAGTAAAGAGGAAGGCCATGAAAGGCGTGTAAATAAAATACTCTCGAGGCTCTAATATCGTCAGAATGGGAAGAGTTATCCAAGTGAAACATCATACGAAATATGAATGGAGTCTGTCACATGTAGACTAAGCAATCCGAGACTCAATCCCGTATTTGTTTCTATATTGCCTTACATAGTGTATTTTAAGGTGCTTTGCCATTGATATCATTTTTTCTTCTCTTTCCTGCCCATTTTCCCCGTTTGTTGGATCAGCAATTGATGTGGATTTCACCCCATTTTACGGATGGATGCCCTTACTGACGCCAGCCCCATCAGGAGCTTCACTATTGCGAGTTCCTGTCCTGGTTAGTGTCGCGTATTATGAAGACGAGTGTACTGAAATAGACAGAAATACAGACATGGACAGAAGTATTCGTACCCCTACCCATCCAATACAAAATGCTTTATTGCAAATTGCAAATCCAAACGTATACCTTGCATAACAGTTGTCATTACAAAGCCTAAAATAAACTGGAAATAACTAACAGTACATGACAAAGTAACAAATGCGTACTCCATGGCACTACTTGTCTGGACATAAGTATTCATACTGTACCATTACGTTACATTAGCGGCCGTAAATATCATGGAAACAGTGGACAAATATGGCGTACAATAGCTTCAGGCAATGTGCAAGTGCACAGAGTAGAGATATAGTAAATCGATATCGACCGGTCGCAAAGAAAAGAATCTCAAGATTAAATAATGATGGACTATAAAAAAATATGAATGGAACCGATTCTTGACTACCTTGAGAAAAGTTACGAGTTGAAGAGGATCAGCACAACCTACTGAAGGAGAAGAAAAAGATTAGCACAACGTTAAATATTAAAGTATTAATTTACAGACATCATTGAGGACTTTATCGGCAAAATATCGGCAGGAAAAGCGAAGATTTGAAGGAGAATATTTATTATTGCAACAGCCAAATTCAGAAGCAAAGAAAGACTACAGCCGAATCGAACATTGCCGAAATCAATATTATAGCGGCAAATTTATGCAAAGGAAGGCATAATTTATTGTTTCCAAGTGGGAAACAATATCTGTTTAAGCTAAAGAATTAACAAAAAGTAGGCTGAATTAAAGAAATTACCAAATTAAGAAAGATATTTACGACCAATACGAGAATCACAAAACAATTAATACGTATTGAGTAACCTACTATTCACCAGTGAAATATGCATTCTACCATGTATTTATTGTTTTATCATTTCATGAGAACTGGTGACAAGATGGAGTCAGCTTAAACAGATGGAATTGATCGCTCAAGATGAAATAGCTCAAGCCAAGATTCCCAGCCGGAGCCGCAGATGACGTAATCTTTGGACTGCAAGGGCTGCCTATTCCAAGATGTCCTAGGCCAGGAGAAATCCAGCAGCAGAATCCCGTTACGAGATAAGTATTATGAGTTGCATCGTATTGAATTTGAAATTAGTTGATGAAAAATATTTCATATGTGTGCAGGAGTGCTAGAAGTAAGAGATTTAGTGCCAATGAACAGATATTAGAGTATAAATGCCAATTATTAACCGATGATATGTGCCAATTTCTGCAGTATAACTAAGGTGCTTATGAGATAATTTTAGGTTAATGGAAACAAGATCAGATTGAGCATTTGTGCATGTTTAGTGCCAATCCACACGAGCAGACCGTGAAACGTTAAACCAGTTGTGGTTGTAGAGAATGCATGCGAGATACGAGACGTAACCTAATATTTGATGTCAATATGAGTTGAAGTCATGGCCAGTATGATAATTGTATTGTAAGGAAATGTTGAAATATTACGGAGTTGCAGTGTGTGAAAAAATATTCAGGCTATTAAGTATTTCTACCGTAACACAGAGGTTATTTAAATGGAGGTAAATGAATATGTTTTTAAATATGGAGATATATATAAAGGAAATGGAATAGTAATGTGGCAAGATGTAGTTAATATGAGGAGATACGTTTTCTGTTCGTTGCATGAGTAAGGAATAGTTGATTGAATTGCGAATTCCTGTGTTACATATAATATTTATATTAGGATTAGCACTGCAAGAGAAGGAATCAGGCCATGTTAAGTTGAGTGTATGACTTGAGCCAAGCATAATATGTTTCGTAGTGACTTTCAAGCTGAAGGTATTGATAGGTTACGTGTTTGTTATACGTTACGTAATACAAATATACAAGAATAAAATGGAGTCTCGTGTATATATATATTTGAAGTTCAGCGCGTCAACGCTAATATGAAGAACGGTTTTCTTTGACAAAATCTTGGCACAGCGAAAAGATATTTGAGAATAAGTAAATACATTGGCATATGATTAGGAATTCATGGCACGATTTTCGCAGGTTAGACTGATTTACTATTATATCTATGGCACTCTGTAGTAAGGATATTTGGTTTATTATGTACATATGATGGTGTACAGTTTTAATTTACTCAATTTTGGCTATGATAGGAATGTTAATAATTGCATTGGTGTTTTTGAACCCAGATTTAAACAATGTAATGCTTATCTCGTAACGTGATGAGTCAGAAGTGAGAATCCAAACAATAGTCCAAATAAATTCAGTCAAATAGACCGAAAAGAAAGATGAAACCTAAATGATGCCCCAAAGACAATCCCAAACAGTATTAACAGGAAGATATTCCACTCCTCCTTGATGAATAAAGTTTTGGTCCCTACTTTTCCCCATGAATCAACTTAAATACTGAAAATATGATATATTATTGAAGGTTAACGTAAATGTAAACAAATATAATGAATTTAAAGATTTTCAGCTATGTTTATCTCAGAACTCAAGAATTTAAGAATGATCTTTCTAACTTCGTATGATATCCTTTTCTTTATTGCCGATAGATGCATTGATATACCATTTTATAATATATTAGCATGCTAATAAACTAGATATAGTAATACTATTGCGTTTCTATTCCTAAAGTAACTTGTAGTACGTAGTAGTAAGATAATATATGGATCAATTGAATTTGTTTATGCCGAATACTAAGCGTTGGTCAGGCAATTTCCTAAATGTATGGAGACTGAATAACTGGTTGAGCATATAGCGACTCTTCAACGGAATCTACGACTTATCTAGAGTATATGGGAATACAATGAAAGTAATTTACCCTGAGAAACGAATATTGCACCATATTGTTATTGCTCGTGTTCATACATGATATCCCAGTTTTCATGTAATTTATCCGTAAATGAAATAATACCGAGTATAGGTATGATTCTTAACCCGATGTTGTGAATTTCGTAGCCGGAGCAATGTTTAAACAGGTGTATATTTAATTAATACTCCAACGCGGCGCAATAGAGGAAGTCACCGCGGGAACATTAATTAACCAAACGGTGCAATACCTTACGTGTAAAAATGGAGTTTGACGAGTAAACAGAAACCTGTGTTGTTCCGTGGCATTAGTTGTGTAGTAGATGCAGACAGAGACGGACTGATTGGCTAGTCAGACACGGTACTAGTCCAATGGCGAGGAAAACAAGGGAAACGTCTGTTGAAGAGAGACGACTTATTCTGCGCCTTCACCACCAAGGAAAATCGTATTCTGAGATCGGAAACATCACAGGAAGGAGTAAACCAACTTTGCAAAGCATCATACAAAGGTTTACGAACATGCCGAGTGGATTACTGCTCGCTCAGCGCTCATCACTCCTGTGTCTTCACACAGGAAGCTGAGAGATGCAAAACAAACCCATACATTTCAATAGTAGCGTTCATGCCGGCACTTCACTCATCCCTCATCTTTCCGCTCCTCCCTCAAGAATCAAATCGGTTTGATTTTGGAGCGATGTGCTTCTTGAGCGCTGTTCTGTGATTGGTTGGCTCAAGGCCACGGCCGCCTACTCATAATATTATCGGCCTGCGTTCACTGAAGGTAAAATATCCATGTTGGATATTATCTTTATACACGGTAAATTTAATCTTTCGATGAAGTACAGATTGCTTTATTGAAGTGGAGAATAATGTTATATTACTGGAATTCTAAAGATGTTGATTTTCAATTGTTTAATATCATACCAGATTATTTCATAAATTGAAATTACTGACAGTCATCTAGCATATGTTATAACTGGAAGTTTCTGTAAACAATTTAATGTTGCTGACGTTATATTGGTTTTTATATTCAAGAAAATTGTTAATGTGCCCCCCCCCCCCCTGGAAAAGATCCTGCGGGCGCCCATGGCTATCTTCTCGTGAATGCTGCACAATCATAACTGGATGGAAACGTTTCCTCATTAATGAAGAAAGAGCGAGGGTCTCCTACCCGGTATGTGCGCCTTTGAATGACGAGTGACGAGTGAAGAGCACTGCTATGAGCACTGAGTGAGGAGTAATCCACTCGGCATGTTCGTACCCTAAGAGAAGAGTACGTTCACATCAGCAAGAAAAGACGTGAACATCCGAAGAAACTGACCGCACGATAAGAAAGGTTCATAGTAACCACAATTAAAAAACAACCACACACTACATCTTCGGCAAAAGTATCGCAGCTGGCAGAATATTTCCATCATGCAGTGTCACACAAAACAGTAAGGAGGGCCCTTCACTCCCTGGGTATCGATCTAGGGTCCCAAGAAAGAAACCACACATAACTAAAGTGAATCGACGGAAGAGACTACAATTTGCAAAGGAACATGTGGAGAAAGATAATGCGTTTTGGTCGACAGTGATATTTACAGATGAGAAAAAATTTAATATTTTCCGAAGTGATGGAGTGTGGAGACGCCCCAACACAGAGCTCAGTGAGCAGAACCTCGTTACCACTGTGAACCACGGCGGAGGTGGGGTTATGGTGTGGGGCCCAATGGCCGCTTCAGGTGTTGGGGAGTTGGTATTTATATAGGAGACCATGGACATATTTCAATATCTGAATATCCTGAAAGAAAACTTTCGCAAAAGCGCCGAAAAGGTTGGGATTCCCAATGAGTTTTATTTCCAACACGACAATGACCCCAAACATACGGCGGAAATTGTTCGTTTGTGGGTACTCTACAACACGCCGCACGCATTAAAAACACCTCCCCAATCGCCGGATACCAACCCCAACGAACATCTATGGAGTGAATTAGAGTCCAGACTAAGAAAACACCACATAACAAGTAAAACACACTTGAAACAGTTACTACAACAAGAATGGGGGAACATTTCATCTGAACTAACACGGAAACTGGAGTTCTCAATGCCCAGCAGGTTAAAAGAAATAATATACAGGGAAGGTAAACAAACGCGCTACTGATCGAGTTGGTAATATCTGTTTCTTCATTGAGTTGTGAACTCTTCTGGGATACGGTATGAATACTTATGTCCAGACAAGAAGTGTCATGGAGAACGAATTTGTTGCTTTGTTAAGTACTGTTATTTACTTCCAGTTTATTTTGTGCTTTTTAATGTACACTACGGTACAAGGTATACGTTTGGTTTTGTAATTTTGACCTGTACTCCGTATTGGTCCAGCAATAGAGCATTTTGTATTAGATGGGTAGGGGTATGAATACTTTTGTCCATGTCTGTATATAGTCCCGTATTACATTTATTCATCAGATGCAGTGATAATCCCCGACCCGGTCGATAATCGAATCCTGGACCCTGACGCTGACCATACAACTAAGGAGCTGGACCTGAAGTCCTCTCTCAATGAAACCTCAAAATTAACACCAACAGGAGAAATACTATGATTACATATAAGTAAAGCCATTCAAAAAACCTCGATGGGAAATTCAAAAATTAAGCATATAGGCCAGATTTGCTTCCTCGGAAGATGAAGAAAATGATATCTTTAGCAAAAATATTTCCAGAGCAACCAGTAAGTACATAAATATCGAAAAAGTGAAGGTATGTGTGAAGAACTTTGTCTGGAGAGCGCTTTCACATGGATGTGAAAGGTGTATACTGGGAAAACGCGAAAGGAAAAAGCTGGGAGCAGCAGAAATGTGGATGTGGAGAAGAGTGACCTGAAAAAGCTGGAGACAAAGAAAAAGTAACGAACATATATTCAAGTAAGTTGGTGTAAAAACAAATTTTGTCTGGAGATCGAAACACGGAAGTGGGGCACACTTTTAGACACAGTGACTTCCTTTACAATAACTTTGAAGGAAAAGTTGTCGGAAAGAGGGGAAGAGGATGACCAAGGGAGTCCTATTTTACAACTTGGCTACCAGAATGACCAGCACTTCTTATAAACAACTAAGAAAAACTTCTCAAGGAGGAAGTCTGTGGTTTAAAATCAAATTGTTGTGACCAAGCATCATTGACTGAAAAAGTTTCTCTAAGAAGATGAGAATTCGCAGAGCATCAAAACCTACGACTTCAAGATTCATACATGCTTGGATCAATCGTGAAAGGGACTGTGTTCAGAGTGAGAGCAGGTCAATAGTAATCAGTATGATCACAGGAACAAGCAACACACAGTGTCCATTAGAGGAGCACTCCCTCCTCGGTACACTCTCTACTCCAAGTACACAGGTAATTAGCAATGTCTCCTCCTCTCTGGGTGCTATGTCAGAAATAGCTCATACAGGAATCCTCTAGATATAATAGAGTGTAGAGTTCATACTCGTCCTTCAACGCGCCTGCATTGCTAAGAGGCCCTTTGTTAAAAAATGTATATTTAGAAAAGCCACATAAAGATGTTGAAAGTTAGCTACTATTCTTCACTGGACAATGCATTTACTTTCCAGTATAAAGATGTACAAGTTATAAATGTTTTATCCCGTATTGGCATCAACTCAACTAAGGTTATGTTGAATGAAGAATCCCACCTTCCAATAATTTGTTTTTTATTGCTAGTCTACGTAATTATAAAACATATTCCAGCATAAAATCTAGTTACATTATTTTTAAAAAGTGCATGTTTCTTTCCTAATGTGGAACATTCAGCTAAAAAAAAGGGGTACAAAATCGGCACAAACGAAATAAAAACACTTATGATGATGATGGTGATGATAATAATGATGAGATAAAAAGTGTTCTTTCATGTTGAGCCAAAACACTTTACAAGTCAATGTTCAAGTTTGAGATAAAATCTGTTTGAAGTACTTGAAAATTCTGGAAAAATATGTACTTAAAATAATATGGACTTAAAATAATTAAAATAATTAAAATAATTAAAATGTAAAATTTAAAACACGATGACCGGGGGAAACTCCTTAAGAATAACCGAAGTTGAGGTTAAGTTTTTGTTATGAAATTTTAAAATGTTGAAGGGAGTCTTCCTGCCGGTCCCGCTATGTTTCCTTTCTCCCTTACGTCGTCAGCTGACCTCAACTCCGGTTACTTTTAAGGAGTTTTTATTTAGTTAGTGACGATTTTTGTACCCTTTTTTAGCTGAAGATGTTCCGCATTAGGAACGAAACATGTACTTTTTAGATAATGTAACTAGACTTTAAGCTGGAATATGTTTTATAATTACATAGACAAATAAATAAGTATTGTAAGTTGGAATCCTACATTCAACCCAACTTTAGTTGAACAAAAAGATGTGTTAAAGCTTCCATACTTTCTGCTTTCAGTTCATTACCATTTCTGAGTAGTGTAATATCGTTAAAATAACAATGAACTCAAAATAATTTCTGATTATAATTAAATATACCTGTTACAACGGGATACAGGACATTTAAATCAAACTATTTAAGTAACTTGAAAAGGAATTGTTTGTTATTCTTTTAAGCATGTTTCAGAAGATAATGATCGTGCCATTTTAATCTTACTTACACATTTTATTTTCCGCTAGTTGAGTTCACAAATTCTACATAAGATCGGCACACGAGTAATTTACAGTACTGTTGGCTACTGAGTGTATGCTTCGAACCAGTTTATCGATCCATTCAACCGTCCGAGTGAATAGAATCACAGGAACGGTCAACTTACGGCACACGAGTCAGCTGACTCGCAGCAAACAATGCTGACCAGATGGGAGAGATGAGCATTGAATGTTGGCCACTTGACAGTACACGTAGGTAATAGGAAAGATGAATTTAATGTTCCGTATATCGGATCACTGTATGAATTCAATAACGTGAACGGAATCAAATTAATCTATTCGGTAAAATGAATAGAATATCCCACCACTAGTTTTCAGGAGCAGAAGATACTATCGAAGAGCGAAATTCTATAGATTCTATTTTTCACCTGTATAAAAATCTTATCTCCTTCTCCCCAAAACTTAGCAGCAATAATAGATCTTAGGATGTTTGCACAGGGGAAAAGTTACGATGTTAATACTTGGAGCCGTCGATATTCAGGCCTCTAACTGTAGAAATTGAAAATTATTTCCAATTTATACAATTAAAGATGACATCTACATACTATTTTGATGTATAAATTCTTAGTCTCTTACACATTACAGAATAAGGACATTTTAGCAAGAAATAAAAATATGAACACCATGCTTGTATACAAGATTGGAAGGAGGTCTTGCACGTAATGTGCACCTACATGTAAGAAATTGAATCGATAGTAAAACCAGACCAGAAAGTTGAGAAAGGGCCCTTTGGCAATGACATTCTATTGTCTAAGTTATTAACTGGGCACATGTACATGAAGTGCGTGCCTAGGGTTAATGATTCGTCTGGAGTATCCGGATAACCATTACACATAGTATCAGTGCTTGCCTGTATTCCCAGCGATACATTCTATCCCCTTTCCCACTGCGAGATTCCTTCCTTGCTCCATCACCTTTCTCACCATAAATGCAGTTCTCTGAAACCACAGAACATTAATTTACTTGTTTTTTATTAAAATTTTCAAAGGCCTAAATTGAAGGTTACATTTTGAGGTTTTTCTTGGTTATTTGAAAAACATGCTGATACTTTGTAAGATAATTTAGCTTTTTACAGTCTGTTTAGAAATAGTCAACTCATCTTTTCAACGGATTAGTCTACCGGTTAGAATGTATATGGTAAGCGTTGGACAATTTGCCTTTCAGGTTTATGCGTAGAGCCAAATACATTTTTTAAATAAATTATCATATACACACGTACATACATACATACATACATACATAAATACATACATACATCTTCATTATAGACTGTTATGCCTTTCAGTGGTCAGTCGGCAAGCCTCTGAGAATTTACTAAACGCCTCCACAATCCTTTATTTATAACTAGTTCAGTGGCCCCGTTTAGTTCTATACCTCTTATCCATAAATAAACTGAGTCCAACTATCGTCGTCTCGGTCTCCCTCTACTTCTCTTACCTATCCTCCTTAACTCGCCTCACATCACCCCACCACCAAAGATGATTTATGTGTAGAGCTTCATCAGTCGAATTAACAGCCTTTATCTTCTCATTCCCAGAACCATCCTGCCATTATTCCCGCCTACCATTCTCATTGCCTTCATGTCTGTTCCTTTAACTTACGAATACGATATCCTGAGTCCACCCAGCTTTCAATCCCGTAAAGCAAAGTTGGTCTGAAAACAGACCGGTGTAAAAATAGTTTCGTCCGGGAGCTGAATTCCTTCTTACAGAACTTGATCGTAACTGTGAACTCACTATATTATCTGTGCTGCAATTTGATTCAAGTCTCATTTAATATACACTCATGTTCATAAAAAACACAACACTATGAAACACTAGAGATAGGAAGTTCATATTCACACGACATGTTCATTGGTTTGTTCTGCAGAAACGATTAGCATTAGGTTCAGCATGTGTCCTGTTGCCTAGTGGGCATTGAGTCCTCCATGGGCACTGATAACGTGTTCCATGGGTGATGGCATCGACGCGTATAAGGCGTGAATGGAGTTATTTACGGACATTCGAAGATACTTTTGCTTGGTTACATCACAACGTCTAATTTACATGTGGAAGAACCAGTTGGGAAATCGTATTGGAAGAAAAATATGTATATGTATATGCTTTCAGGAGGCTCGAGAACGAAAAGGAAATGTTGGTAATGGAGACTAGCGACTTTGGTGTCGGTGTACACAGTGTAGAGTGCTCCACAGCCGCGCACGAATCCACACTGGTTTCGTGACACCTCAACGATTTGCTGCAGCCTAATGTCCAGTATCCTCCAAACAAATTCACTCCGTGGAAGAGCAGGCGAATTTGTCTGCAATTACTAAATTCGGCCACGTAGCCCTTTCTCCTCCATAGCAAATAATTTTTCCTTTGGCGGTTGTCTTCTGGAAATGGCTTTCGTAGCTACCGAGAGCCTCTCCAACCAAGCAGAATCCATACTTCTGCGGGTACACTGACAGACCTTGGTGCCTTGTTGTGTTTTATATGTCGAAGGGCCTTCCCCAATTCCTCACGTTCAACACACGATACCGGTCTATAAACACATTTTTTACCTATTCTTCTCCTTTATCTAGGACCTGGGCTTTGTGGATGGGATATTGCGCTGCTTGGCGTAGGGTATTAGCTATCCTGTATATTTCCTTTTCATATATATCTTGCGGTAGGTGGCAGTAACAGATCTCTTCTAGTTTCAAAATACCTCTGCCCACCTGATGGTAGATTATCCTTCCTCCAAATCATCAACACCATTTCGTCCCTTCTGTTGCCCTCTGGATCTCTTCGTTCCACCACCAAGCCTCCGTATCAATTGCTCTCACCCTAGGCTTCGTTGAAGATCTGCTTTGCTACAGTGAAGCCTGGGTACAATAATTTTTATCTAGAGGAATTGAGTGTAAAACCTCCTGCAGGACAGACCGTAGCCCACTCAGATGCCATAATTTTATCCCCTCTTCTACTGTTTCATAGCAAGACTTTGGGGGTTTATATACAATTTGGGATTCCAGAACCGGTGTGAGTATCGATATGTTATTATGGAATTACCATTGTGTCCTTGATGAACCTTCTGTAACAGTAGTCAATGTCAGTCTTTCTTTCTCCACCTATATATGCTGTCTATTTCCGTTGCCAGTGCATAATCCAGCATCTTTGTTCCGTCTTCATTTCTCACGCAGAAACTATGTCCTCCATGACATTCATATCCATTGCTGCTCTCACCTACATGCCCACTGAAATCTCCAACGATCTCCAATCTCCGAGACCATGAATATGTCTCCAGATACTTCCTTTTTCCACTGTGGGGTATCAAACCTGATGAGCATCGATGAACATCGATGAGCTAATGACGTGCATCGATGTCCATACAATGTCACCAGTGACGGATACAAGGCGGGATTTGGTTCTTGTCACCTTTGTTATACGACGGTTGAGTTTGGCGTTGATAGCAATGGCAGCAGGTTAGACTTCCCTCCATTGCATATCAGTCTCGTCTTTTGTACAGAGGTTATGTCAAACTGTCTTTTCATTAAACAGTCAGCCAACTCGCAGCTTCGTCCAGTTAGTGTACCAACATTAATAGCGACAAATTTCATTAAATGTGCTCTTTAACACATATCCCCTTATGGGTAACACTCGCCTACTTTTAACATTTCCTCAGCACTACACGTCACTTCTGAACAGCACCCTACCCATTGATTGCACTTCAGAGCGGACTAGATTCACGTTTCGTATCGACTTTTAAGAAACTTCTGGTCGACTTGCCAACGGACCAGGCACCAAGTCGCAGTAAACAATATATTTAGGTCTTCGTACGCCACTAGGGGATCCTCCACTACCATACTAGATATAGCGCCCTCGCCCTGCTGTCAGTGGATATCATCCAGCCGCTCAGTCCCCAACGTAGCTTCTTTCTTCTTCTTAATTCTCAATCCTAAGATTGGTTGGCAGCAATTCGTCGAGATGATCGAGAAAGTATTATTATTATTATTATTATTATTATTATTATTATTATTATTATTATTATTATTATTAAGTCTCTGTGGCTCATGCACCGGCCTGTCACCGCTGGGTTGCATGGTTCAAATCCCGGTCACTCCGTATGACATTTGTGCTTGAGAAAGCGCGGTGCGACAGGTACTTCTCCGGGTACTCCGGTTTTCCCTACCATCCTTCATTTTAGGAATGTTCTCCAATACCATTTCATTTCATCTGTCAGTCATTAATCATTGCTCCAGAGGAGTGCGACAGGCTTCGGCAGCCGACACAATTCCTATCCTCGCCGCAAGATGGGGCTTCATTCATTTCATTGCTGACCCGGTCGAATGACTCGAAAGAGGCTGAGGATATTTCTTCTTCTCCTTATTCTTATTCTTCTTATTATTTAATTAAGAGTGCCATATCATACGACATTACTTTTAAAATGTCGGCAGAAACAAGTATTTGAAAACAATATACAATATGCATAGAACTACGTCATGCCTCCAGGCCTTCTGTTGTAACATACGTCTACTATAGACATTTCACATTTCGAACCAAAGTGAAAAACGTATTTTACGAAGCTTTACCTGCTCCGAAATGCAGAAGACAGGCCTGTTATGATAACACATTCTTGGTATTAGAGTGTCATAGTGTATAATTATAGTGTTCAGGAAGGGGTAAGCGTCGAGATGATCCACAAGGCCCGCCTGCGGGTGGTGTATGTAAAAGAGTGAGGGTTGAGGTGGGGGTACAAAGAGACACACACACACAAATGTGTCCCATTGGACAGTAGCAACTCCCCTCTCTGACCACTTGGTATGCCCGCCACATTGTTGTATGCCCTCCCGCGCTCACTGCTGTAATGAGAGCTGCGACAGTTATAAATGACGTGGTGGAATTTCAAAACAAAAGGCCTGGAGCCACAGCGAAATCATTGCATTGACATTCTTGGAGCTCTCGAGTTGGCCAGCCAGCCATAGGGGACAGCACATAGAGAGGGCTATATGCTACTTTGTCATATACGTCGCCTGCAGCAGTTGTAATATAATATTGTTGGTGAGTTTAGCGCCGTGTCTGTCTGCTCGTCTGTCTGTCCAGTATTTCTAACTTGAGGTCACTTCGCTGCTAGGTGACAAGGGTGTGTGCTGAAGAGCTGTGAAGCCAGCTGGTGCAGCACTGTACTCTAACCACTGAGGTTACGGTTTGGTTAGGCCTTCTCGTACCATTAAATCAAAACATGAAGACAATAACTTCTCCACAGATGAAACGCCTCGTGGCTATTTCCCACGTACTTTGGGTTTGAGGTGAGTTCAAAGCCCACTAAGCTATAAGTGCACGGTTTTCCATTTATTTATTTTTTTCGTATTAGTTTTACGTCACACCGACCCACACAGGTCTGATGACTACGATGGGACAGCACAGGACTTGGACACAGAAGGAAGCGGCCATGAACATTCATTTGCAGTCAAGAGGTGGTGGTGGTGATTATTGTTTTAAGAGGAAGTACAACTGGGCAACCATCCTCTATATAACACTAACCAGAGAGAAAAATGGAAGGTGTCCAACACTTCGAAAAATGAAGGTATCGGCCAAAGGAAGACAAGGGCCACGAAGGGCGTGAAAATGAAAGACTCCCTAGCCCTTGCAAACCTAATAGCGTCGGGGTCGGAAAAGAACAAGAGTTGACCAAGGGAGGTCGGATAGGATAGATGAAAGTGAGGAGCCTGGCACAAGTAAGTGGAAGCAATGCCAGGACTCAGCTAAGGGCCCCGTGGTCGCCACCCACGCTCCAAAGTTCAAAGCCCCTGGGGCCCCTTTTAGTCGCCTCTTACGACAGGCAGGGGATACCGTGGGTGTTATTCTACCACCCCCACCCACAGGGGGATTGCAGTCGAGAGCAGAGAATCGTTTCGATGTATCTTGTTTCCAATAGATTTTTCCCCGATGTAGTGTAATTATGACAGACCTATTTTTCATTTGTTGGCAACACCAACCCCTTGGCGACCTAGTGTTTAAAGTACAGGGTCTCTCATATAAACTCACACCGAGCGCATGGTGTTTGTTCTCTGCGCTACGGCAGCTGCCTCAGCCGAACTTATTTCGCGCGCAGCCGCCCTGCTTTAAGCGTGTATACAATCTTACATGACATACCTTATAAAAGATGCTGGAAGTCTCGTCCTGTCTTGTAACCACATTCTGGCTGACTGAATGAGTTCTAGCACCGTATTTTTTCTGATTCCATTCGTAATGTTTTCTTTCAGTTCCTCCAATGCGTGAGGATTTGGCTCGATACCCTTTTCCTTTCAGTTGACCCCACAAGTAAAAATCACACGCTGTTAGATCCGGAGAACGGGAGAAATAGACAAGCATTGATCACTCTATCTGCAAACACTTACGAGATTGTAAGAAGGGAATCTTATGCTGTCTGAGCAGGGGTTGAATCTTGTTGAAACCACCCACGGGATTTTTCTTCTTCCGTAAACTGATGGATGAACGCTGTCAAAATGTCATCTTGGTAGCTCTCTGCATTTAAAGTCGTTTCGAAAAAAATTGTCCCAATTATACGTCTTGCACTAACAGTACACTCAACACAGACCTTCCTATCACAGTGAGGGACTTCATAAATACCATTAGGATTTTTTGCACACCAATAGTGGCTGTTTACACGGTCATTAAGATAAACCAGAACTTTTACATACGGTACGAAAATATGGTGTTGCAATGATAACTGTCTCATCATGCTAACAGCTGAGATTCACTGGCGACTGATGCTTGCCAGGTCGAACACGAGCAGGCTGCTTGCAAGGTCCTCCTATACTGCCGCTTACGTATCGCAGAGTAAAAACACCGCTTCAACGGTCTTATTTCATATGAGAGGCCTTGTAAGTTCCGGCATACGAACACTAACTTATAAACAAAGGTCACTTCTAAGAGAGAAGTGAAGGTGGAGGAGTAGAGAGAAAGTCAACATGAGTAGCTGAGATGCACTGCCATGTAAAGTTCGTGTTCGTCAGGCTTGTGGAGTAGTACTCCGAAGGACCTCCGTACCTCCAACAGCTCAAAGACGAAAACGAGGGGGCACGCGGTGGAGCGAGGTTCACCGTGGTCGTGGCGGGTGGTACAGTAGATAGTCATATTAGAGTTTATATACATTCTCGTTATGTTTAATTAATCATGATTTTGTTATATTAGATTCATTACCATTAATTCGAGAACAAACCGTTTCCAACAAACAATTGTAATTGCAATATAACTATATTTAATGAAAAAAGTATTATCAGTCTTATGAATAAATTAGATTGTTAAAAAATGATATGATTAATTTTATAGCCTAATATTTAAGCCGCCGTGCGGGTAGGGGCGCGCGGCTGTGAGTTTGCATCCGGGAGATAGTGGGTTCTAATCCCACTGTCGCCAGCCCTGAAGATGGTTATCCGTGGTTTCCCATTTTTACACCAGGAAAGTGCTGGGGCAGTACCTCAATTAAGGCCACGGCCGCTTCCTTCCAACTCCTAGGCCTTTCCTATCCCATCGTCACCATAAGACCTATCTGTGTTGGTGCGACGTAAAACCACTAGCAAAAAAAAAGTATTTAAGCCGTTTCATCCCAGTGAAAAGAAGGCACACAAATAAGTTTTTAGAACATCATGAAGGAGACTGAAATATTCGCTTTCAGCTCATTTTATTGCTAAACAATTAAATGAAGAAATAATTTATCAGTTCTGAATATTGGTTAATATTTCCAACCTATCAAATTAGTATAACTAACCTCATTAATCTCTGCAACTTTTATCCGCCGAACGCGACACAAGGGTTAATAGGGTAGGATGCCAATCAACACAAGAGAACTGTTAGAACCAGATAAGGCATTGGGACTGGATGGGACAGAAACGCTGTAACATTTTATTGTCAACATAAACCACCGTTATATCGTCAGGATCCATGCACTCGACACAACAGCGTCAGAATTTGACTGGTGTGAAAATGGGAAACTATTCCCTCCTTTACGCAAGCTAACATGGTCCGAAGGACGCAGCCAACTCATTCGATTTTATCCAGTTTTAATTTCAAGAAATTGTTCGATTGGAATCTTTCATAAAGACCACGGACGTCTACTTCCCTATTTCCCCGTCCCAATGCGCAGTTAGATCTCTTCTTTTTCTAGTGATTCAACGTCGCACTGACTCACACAGGTTTCTGGCAGTGATGAAATGGGAAAAGGCTTGGGGTTGGGAAGATTTGAACGGCGGTGGATGCAAAGTGGGTTTCGGCCCTTGGGTTTCGTCCCTTAAGAGGCCACGGCTTGCCCGTGGTCCAACAGCTCTGTACTCTGACCGGCCAACCGAGCAGAGGAAAGTTGGCCACGGCTCTACCGTGGCTCTACGCCTCTGCATTCGGGAGACGGGCCTGGGGAACAGTGCCGGACTTCACGCCTGGCCCCACCCGTCGGCTCTCCTTAGAATGGTTTTCCGTGGTTTTCCATTCTCCTGCACCAAGGCGAATGCCGGGACAGTTCGTAGATAGGCCACGGCCGCCCACCCCCTCATCTTCTCCGCACATCTCCCTCTCCGCAACAAATCTCCCGGCCTGAGAGACGGCGTCACCGTCTAAGAGGCCCGCCTCCCCCTTCAGGGGACGAATGAAAACGTTTAGTAGTTAGTAGTAAGATTTCAATATGTCATTTATTAAGGTACAGCCCCATCTGTTGTGAGAATGGAAGGCCACTGAAAATTATTTGTAGGGCTGCTGATAGTGCTGTTCGAACTCCCGATTTCCCGAATGCAAGCTGACGCTCAGTAGTGCGGTTAGTCGTTGCTCATATTTTCCCGAGATAGCTGATTCGACCCTGGTCTTGAGATCGGTGGCATTTGCAAATGCTTAAATTTGATAACTCTGTATCGTTATCCTCCCCGGCTCTGCGGTGTAGGGGTAGTTTGCGTGCATCTTACGCCGAGGCTCCGGGTTCGATTCATGTCCAGGTCAGGGATCTTCACCAGGACCTGAAGCTCAGCCTACGTGATTACAGTTGAGGAGATATCTGACGGTGAGATGGCGCTCCGGTCTGGTGATCCAAGAATAAGGGCCGAGTGGATTCGTCGTGCTGACCACACGACAACTCATAATCCGCTGGCCTTCAGGCTGAGCCGCGATCGCTTGGTAGGTCATGGCCCTTCGGGGTTATTGCATACAAGGAGTTTTTTATGTGTCGTCTTTAGACACGTTCAAGAACTTCTTTGCGATAAAATACAACTCCATGGCGTATTTATAAATCTTTTACGAACAAGCAACATACCACACCATGCTCCAAGAAAATGTTCACCTGTGGAGTAAGCAGTAGGAGATATGACCTCAATACATCTGTGATCCTATTTAATCAGTAAAATCACTTTTTCACCGGATTACAAACATGCATTTCTGATTGATTATTTTGCTAGTTGCTTTACATCGCACCGACACAGATAGGTCTTATGGCGACGATGGGGCAGGGAAGGGCTAGGAGTGGGAAGGAAGCGGCCGTGGCCTTAATTATGGTACAGCTCCAGCATTTGCCTGGTGTGAAAATGGGAAACCACGGAAAACCATTTTCAGGGCTGCCGACAGTGGGTATTGATTATTTTAAAACGCCAATGTTTTCCCTATTACTTCACAGTAAGAAAATATTACCTTTAACAGGTTAATTCATTGCTACATTTTGTTTGAATGTTAAAAGAATTTCAATCTTCAAATGACCATCAAAGGCTTCTCAAAAATTTGGACAGAAAAATTAAATCAAGGAAGGAGGTGTATCGTTGAAAACTGCATTATTTCCAGGCACAGACATAAGTTTGATGCGGTGTCGTGTAATTTTCTTTATATGAGCTCTTTCACGTTGCGAAATCTAATTGTGTCAAACCGTGTGTTTTCCAAGTGTACATGTGGCTTGGAAAGTGACTCTATTGCATTTATTCCACATAAATGACTGGAGAAAATCGTGTTTATGTCCACGGACATATTTTGTTACGTTGGATACAATGTAAATTCGTTGGATTTGTATGTTGGATATTCTGCAAATTAGGTGCCATTTGCTTCCGGCTTCACTGGACAGACTGAGCTCACCAGCACTCTGACGATGGGGAAAAATATCACTGTAGGGGAACGGTAATCATTAGGGCTCAGATTCTTACGTAATTCATATTCCATTTCTTTACTTGTAAGCAACTAAAAGTGAGGTTTCATTTTACGTATTTCTACATATCCTCAGTAATATTACATATTTTGTGAAGAATGTAACACTTTTATGCATACCTAGGTAATTATTCAGCTCGTTTAATTTTCAGACTAACTGGCGAATTTCATCTCACATACAATATATTTCAATTGCTATAGCTGACTTTCAAAATTCCTTTTAAAATGGGATTTCTAACCCTTTGATCTGCTGTGAAATACAGCAGATCCGAGTGCCTCATCTGCATAAAACATCACTAATCTCTTCTCAGAATCTGTGATGGCTAGGTGCCCTTCATTGGTCAGAGTTTCTAACAAACTCAATGCAGTCTTGAAACGAAATCTAGGTCATTTACCTGTTTACAAGATCATTGGTGGTGAACAAGAGGAGCCCCCAGAAGTTATTTCACTTCGCTAGTTTTCTCTTTTAAAATATGCATCGGTGAATTCCTGCGATGTTGAACGCGCCTTCTCAGCCTACAAGAGAACGTTATCGGATCAATGCCGAAACATCATAATGGGAAGTATTCAATGTAATTGAAAAAAATTATATTGCCATACTCTGAGGATCAAATCATATTATGTCCAAAGGTTTTCGATTTTTTAAGACTGAAATTATTTTCCTTGGTTCCTGGGTTCATGCATGACGTACAACATCTACACTTTAACCGCTTCGTGGTCGCTTGCCTGGTTGGGCGATATGCAGTTTTTTGTTTCCCTTGTAAAATTTCTCAGTAGGCATAATACGGTTTGCATCGATACTCCTCATATTTCAAAAGAAAGAAAGAAAGAAAGCGCGAAACCCCATGTTTAGCCCTATTGTTCAGGTGTCATTTTAGGGTGCATATCATCCTCGTTGTGAAAAACTCTAGAAGGCATTATTAAGAACACATATTCTCAATTACAACATGAGAATGAAAAACTGAAAACCATTCAAAACTGTAAAACTATCAAAACTGTAGGATTTTTTTTATAATCACCCCGCGAAATAAAGGAACTTGAGTAACAGTCCTTCTTAATGCTCTTCATTACGTGGATTTTGGCTCGTAAATGTTCCACTGTATTCGAACACTCCACCTGGACAAGTCATATGTCAGAAATTTCACCTTATGTTGATAATTTTGGAATGTAAAGATTTCAAGAGAAATCTGTCAAACAAACTTCTCCTTATCGAGCAAACCGTACCTTTAGTTATTACTCTGGACTATGTCGAACTACTTGTAATTATTTTCTATGGAAATCACCTTGAGATGTCAGTCCATGTCAAAGATGATTTATTATATTCAAGTTAATTCAATTTTCTTGTTTTTGTTCTTGTTTCATTTGGGAGTCAAATGCACCCCGAAGAGATAACTGAGGACTCTCTGTTCAAAGGGTGTTATTTCCACCGTATATAAGTTGTGGAAGAAAGCAAGGAAACGTTAAGTAAAAGGCAAATGGAACGTACCCATGATCGGGTATGGTCCTATTTTTAAGAAATTACATATTTCTGATCTGGATTGCTCACGACATTCGACAATGGACGAAATACTAAAAATAATTTTGAAGTGAAAATAGGAGTAGCACGCTTTAGACAGATACACCTCAATTGTAATGGTAATGATAATTAATCGATGATAAGAATTATTGTTGAAAGTATTGTTGCTGCTGTTGTTGTTGTTGTAGATGCAGTTTACATACTCAGAACATAGATAAAATTAAATGGGAAATAAAAAAAACATTTAAAAGGCAATAAATTTAGGATGTATGTATGTTCAGTCCGTCAGCGATTCCGCTGGTGGGATCCTCAACCATAGAGTTAGTAAATGATATACTAGAGGTAGCATTGGCGCCACCGTCTACGAGAGAAACAATGTAGCGAGCGGAGCATGTTGAAATCGCAGCTGTTTGGCAAAAAGCTCATTCCGCCGTACTCATCAATGTAAATCGGGGACTTTTATAACTGTGTGGATATGCATAACGTTTGAAATTCTTACATGTAAACATTCTCAGATACTAAAGTATACTTGCGATCCTTCTTTCCAGTAAAAAAAGAAAGCCCAAAAAGCATAAATACAGGATTAAATGCGTAATAAAAGAGGACGGTGTTCAGGTGTAGTTAAGGGGGTACGGAATGCCCTATGCTTCCAATGATAAAATCGGCTGTTTATATTGTAGCTTTTCTCTGAAACCACTGGAGGTATACACTTCAAAATTTTGCAGCTTATAGTTGAATATCTTGGTCTTCTACTGAAACAATCATAACTTTTATAGCGACCTACTTAAGTGAGATATTCTTTTTTATTTTGAAACTAGATATTTTTGGTATTTATAGAATATATTTTTGCTAATAAAATTTGTAATATGCAGACAAATTAAAACTGTTGTTTCAGTAATTGAAAGAGGTATTTGTAAGTATGTCCTAGAAATTTCAAGTTCATATATTCTAAACTGGCTGAGAAAATGCACCTTAAGTATTAAAAAAGTAAACTTACGGGAAACGGGCTTCAAAGTTAACACATCAATTCATGCCAGGTACATAGCTTGGATTATCTGGATCTTCTTCAAATTCCACTTGTAGTCTCTTCTCAGCACCTCTCCTGTCCTTTCTGGCTTGAAAAGCTTTTTTCAAAATGGCATTTTCATCAGACCTTAGTCTTACTAGGTCTCTATGCAACATTGCATCAACAGTACGACACCCAAAATTCAACCCTGACACTTGCAGAACTTTGTAACTTGTGATGTTTCCCTGGTTAAAACTTGAAACAGCATCATATACAGCATAATCAAGTGGGCTGATACCCACAAACACTGTTTTGGGTAGGCGGTTCCAGATGACACATTCCTTTGGGTTTTGTGTCCTGCCGTGCAGGCATTTTTTCAGGAAATTTTTGTCAGAAAGATCCCTGAAAATTGGTTTGATTTCATCCATAATGGCTGGTAGCAAACTATGAGGATGGTTATATTTCTCCCCTGTTACTATGCTCCTGTTATATTTGCACCAGCTGTCTGTCCCTGAAGGACACAAGACATGTACAGGATTTTCATTACTGGAATAAATGTTGAAATATGATGCCCAGACAGCTTTCCTCATTGCTTCCACAGTATCAGTATTTTGCCTGATGGTCAGATCACAGTAATTATGGAGAGTATCAATGACTGAATCAGTCAGTCTGTTCTTACCCTCTAATGTTCTACCATCACTAAGTTTCTTTCCCTTCATGCTTGATTTTAGTCTTCTCAATCTTTTCCCCATATGTTTCTGAACGTGACCAACACATTCCAGTTTGGTTATATTTACATCATTCCCATAGGGTTTAGAATCCTGAACAACTTTGAAAGCCTTAGAGTCACCATCGCGTAAGTAATACAAATACCTAGCATTGTACCACTGAATAGAACGTTGCTCAAGTGACTTGCAAGAGACCGTCATGTCTACTCACACCAGAAATTTAGCGTGCATCATCATATAAATTATTTTAAAAAGCACACTTGTAGTTATCATATCATCATAATTCATACACCATTTTAAAGAGGGCATTTGGCATATTAAGAAATAACAATAATATAAAAATGACAATTTTTTGGCAAAATACCCATTCCGTATCCCCTTAAGTAACAAAAATCAATTTACTGTTCATATTAAGTCTTGTTAACAACATACGTTTAGAAGGAGGGCTCGTATATTTCGCTATTTTTTGTGTAAATGACCAGAAATTTGGTATAATTCTGCCCAACGACCGAAAATTTTCTCTCTCGTACGAAGCGAATGAGAGAGATTTTAGGCCTAAAAACGTTGGCGCAATTTTGGGGTAAAGTAAACAAAATATTACCATCGCCCGTTTAGACCCTAGCTTTCTGAGCCCAAATTGGCAGGTTCGAGCCTGGCTCAGTCCGGTGATACTTGAAGGTGCTCAAATATGCCAGCCTCTTGTAAATAGATAGATTTAGTGGCACATGAAGGAACTCCCGTAGGAAAAAATTCTGACACCCCCGCGTCTCCGAAAACCGTGCAAGTACGTAGTGGGACGTAAAGCCATTTTTATTATTATTATTATTATTATCATCACCATTATTATTATTATTATTATTATTATTATTATTATTATTATTATTATTATTATTATTATTATTATTACTGTTGATGTTTTCTAAACGTGATTAAAAGAGAAAATATGTCACTCGGTTGTGGTTTCGGTCTATTATGGAGTTTTTATTTAGCTTTTCCTGAAATGTATGATTTGCTTTAAGATTTTAACTCGTAAAATGATTTCCGTTAATGGAAAGGGAGAGTGGTAAATTATATGATTGAAGAGAATTGAAAAAATACTTACAACATTTTTTACAATTTGATTTACATGGCACCGACACAGATAGGCCTTACGGCAATGATGGAATGGGAAAGGGAAGGATGCGCCCGTGGGCTTTATGAAGGTACAGCCCCAGCATTTGCCTGGTCTGAAAATGGGAAACCACGGAAAACCATCTTCGGGGCTGCCGACAGTGGGGTTTGAACCCACTATTTCCCGAAAGCAAGCTTACAGCTGAGTGGCCCTAACCGCACCGCCAACTCGTCGAGTCAATAATACCTTATGCTTGTATATAGTCGTATGTGACATTTAAGGGAATAATAATATTGACGAAAGTAAAGGAATCAGATGTTTACACGGTGTGGCACATCTAGTCTCTAAATTGTAAAATGTGGTAAGCTAGGAATGGGGACTGCTACATGTATTGTATGAAGGGAAAGAAACAAAGTTTATATACAAAAAATATATTCAATAGCTTTTAATAGGCCTACTATGAATACACACAAAAAGTGGAAAACGGACCACAATTCCAGGCTATCATGCACATCTTTCCTTATTTTCTTTTTTGTACCAATTTGCTTTACGTCGCACCGACACACATAGGTCTTACGATGACTATAGGACAGGAAAGGGCTAGGAGTGGGAAGAAAACGACTGCGGCCTTAATTAAGGTACAGCTCCAGCATTTGCCTGGTGTGAGAATTGAAACCGTCTTCAGGGCTGCCGACAGTGGGTGCAAACCCACTATGTCCTGAATGTAAACTGACAGCTACGTGACCTAAAGCCTGCAGCCACTCGCTCGGTATCATGCCCATGGCCATTCAGTGAAAGGAAAATATCATCCCTTATATTTCGTAAAACATTAATTTTAGTCTTCAAGGTAAGATCCAAAGAATCTCATTCACGCCGACAGGGGAATCAGTTGCGAAGTCAGCCCAAGTAGGCCAATTCACATGACAACGAGTGTCATGCAATGTATTATTTTATTCGTACGGGAATGAATTTCAAGGAAAATACCTGTGAAATGATATGCTATGGCCCATTGTGAACCTCTCTACACAGCCATAAGCTGCACAGGAGACTGACATTTTCCTTCAAAGAAGTATATACTTCAATTTATCGGGAAGCTCCAGTAGTGACAGTGCCAAACAATCCGGCTTTTGCCAAACAGCGCGCTCGTTCAACTTCGCACGCGACTGCAGCGCCAATGCTACCTCTAGTGTTTCATTTACTAACTCTATGTGCTCAACAGCTCTGCCATCAGCTGTCATAGATGGCCTAGCCATCACTGAAGGGGCGTACTATGGAAATGAGGAGTGAGGTAGTTTCCCGTTGCTTTCCTCACCGAGCCAGATTTGCTATTACATATCAGTCTGCTAAGCCCACTGAAATGCATGCACCAGCCGACCCTATGAGCAACATTTTCACACCATTCATAACAGGGACTGGCTGCATAAGGAATGAAATTACTAGCATCCCTCATACCTCAGTCACTTTCATATTGTCAAAGCCAAGGATAAGACAGAGGCAGATCTATGAAAGTAACAAAATTGCTCTAGCCTATACCTGAAGACATAGTGCACTGTAAACACTAGGTCATGCCAGCAAAGGCAGGATATACCAATGATTGAAATTCAAAATAGTTTAATTCTAAGCGAAAGAGTAAGGTAAGGTACGAACCCTCCGACTCTCGAGTCTACTTACACACGGCCGATGTAAATCAATGATTGAGATATTCTCTGAAGAACTATAAAATCACCTATACTTCTGTAAATTCAATATGTAAATGTCAACAACGTTGAAGATTTGTTGGAAATGCTTTTATAAGCCCTCGCAATCATTAAGAGGATTTTCTGAATTGAAATTACGTGAAAATGGTGGTATACTGAGAAACATTCAAGGATCTGGTAGACCTGTAATACCAACGAATGTCTGTAGTTGTCATTCATACTGTCGGCGTTCTAGCTCTAATGAGAAACAAAGTCCTACCCAGTAGCTTAGTCCTGCAGTCACTGTCCTTCTGTTCCTAAAAGAGTAGATTCGATTCCAGGTGAGGTCGGCGGAATGTGAGGATGTTTGAATACAACAACTTTGTGTCGATGGCTTATAGTGCGTTAAACAACTCGAGACGGACTATATATTTCAACCTGCAGCGTTTCTCAAAATCTATTGTAATTGATGGGGCATTACACAATCTGCATTATATTGGGAAGCAAGCTAATAACGCCATTGTTGGTCTCGCATACATGAAAGTACCATCAAATGCGCCCAACGTTTCATTTTCCTTCCTGTATCACTCGCTTTTATGCAGTCTTTGAATAAAAATATATCCTGACACTCATGTAACACTATCTAATACTGTGTCCGGCCCCATGGATAAATAGTTGTGCTGGCCTTTGGTCACAGGGGTACCGGGTTCGATTCCCGGCAGGGTCGTGAATTTTAACCATCATTGGTTAATTCCTCTGGCACGGGGTCTGGGTGTATGTGTCGTCATCATCATTTCATTCCCCAGCATGAAGCGCAGGTCAAATACGGGCGTCAAATCGAAAGACCTGCACCTGGCGAGCCGACATGTCCACGGACACTCCAGGCACTAAAAGTCATACGCCATTTCATTTCATTTCATTTCATTTCATTTCATTCAGCTAGCGGCGTGCATATCGGAGTCAGCGTTGTCATGGTAACCGAAATGCCACGATTCGCATGGTGATCTGTATCCATCGCTCTTTCCGATCTGCTGTTCCAAAGATTCTGGTATCAATTTTTAATGACAACATAACCAGTGAGTATGCCTGATGCAAGAAAGACGTGAACTTGTATGTATCACACGTTTCTTAAGAGAACTCAGATACTGAACTTGGCATTTTTGAGTTCTTTGTTATACACATCAGTACCGCCGTGACACATTTATTTCGAAATGATAAGCAGTTAAAATGTAGAAAAACAATTACATTCTAAAACGTCCATAGAAGGTGTAGGTGAAAAATGAAGTCTCTAACTTCTAAAACGAAAGTACTGCTGTTTTCGAGTGGCGAGGGTCTACGCGACTTGGGCCATGTAGCTGTCAGCTTGCGATAGTGGGTTCGAAACCCGCTGTCAGCTGCTCTGAATATGATTTTCCGTAGTTTATCATTTTCTTACTAATAAAGGGTTCGGTTTCTTCCTTCCCACTCTTAACCTGTTCGCTTCCCACAGTCGTCATAAGGCCTGTCCGTGTCGGTGCACACTCCAGTGCAAAATCATCCAGTGATCTACCACCCCCGGTCTAGAAAACCAACAATATCGGTCGAGAGGATTCGCCGCATTGACCATGCGTCACCCCGTAATCTGCAGCCCTTCTGGTTGAGCATCAGTCGCTTGGTACGCCATGGCCCGTCAGGGCTGTAGTGCATGAAGAGCGGGGTTGGATCTACCACGCCATTCCCCATTCAGAGAAAGAAGTATATCTCGTAGGAATTAATTGCGAAGTAAACGAAATTCTAAAAAGATGTATATATGTCTGAAGAGGCATAATAGAGAGTTAAGGAGAGACAAGTGTGCCATTACTTTCCTCACTGTACCAGAAGGCACACACACACACACACACACACACGCACGCACACACACACACGTACGAGTATTTCGTTTCGTCAAATCCTCTGAAACGAATATCGTCCCTGCGGTATGAGGGTAGCGTCCTTGACTCTCACCCGGAGGCCATGGGTTCGATTCCTGGCCAGGTCAGGGAATTTTATTAGGATCTGAGGGTTGGTTCGATGTCCACTCAGCCTGCGTGATTAAAACTGAGGAGCTACCTGATGGTGAGATGACCCCGCTCTAGAAAACCAAGACCGAGAGGCTTGATCGCGTTGGCCATGAGTCACCTCGTAATCTGTCCGGCTCCATGGCTAAATGGTTAGCGTGCTAGCCTTTGGTCACAGGGGTCCCGGGTTTGATTCCCAGCAGGGTCGGGAATTTTAACCATAATTGGTTAATTCTTGTGGCACGGAGACTGGGTGTATGTGTCGTCTTTAACATCATTTCATCCTCATCAAGACGCGCAAGTCGCCTACGGGAGTCAAATCAAAATACCTGCACCTGCCGAGCCGAAGTCCTCGGACACATCCCGGCCCTAAAAGCCATACGCCATTTTATTTCATTTACCTCGTAATCTGCAGATCTTTGGACGGAGCAGCGGTCGCTTCGTAGGCCAAAGCTCATGTATGTATGTATGTATGTATGTCCGGGTGTCTGAAGGGGCGTAATAGGGAAATAGGGAGAGACTAGTATGCCGTTGCTTTCCTCACCGATCCAGGAGGTATATCGTTCGGTCAAGTCCTCTGAAACGAGTACACTAGTGGATCCCACGAGCCACCATACATCTCAGGGACTGGTTACATAAAGTATACCCTTATTATCATTACTCGCACCCCAGTCACTTTCATAAGATCGCGCTCATCATTATACTCATCATCAGTATTTTTGCAAGTGATATACAATTTTAACTGAAATAATACCTCGTGCATCCAGTCATTTCCTGAAAAAATCTAAGGTAATGTAAGCACAGCACTAGCATACAGATTATCATAAGCTTATTTGTCAAAGAGTATCGAGTTTGGTAACAAAATATTTCAAATTTAGGAAAACGGTCTTTTTAGAGTTTATCAGCAACGCTAAAAGCACTGAATTTGAAATTAAACACACCCGCCGGATACAAGTGAGATTTTCGAAATGGAAAGTCACGAACCAGGAGTAAGATTCCACGTACTACTGTCTGTGAATTAACATTAACCATCACGTAGACTTGGAACTTGCCGACATTTTAATTCTGTGTGCAACGAGTGAGCTGTTCTGTCCCTTTTGGTAAAAGATCCGTGTCAGAACGAGTACTACTGCTAGGTTTTACAAACCAAATCCTTTATATTCACAACGTATTTGGGTCAAGATACACATTTTTATCTGCAGCTTTTTTGCATCTTTTACTCATCCTGCATTTCAACCAGGCTTGCGCACCCACACATATATGTAGTCGAGTTTAAGGAGGTTTTTTTTTTTTTCCCTTCCTCCCTTCGGTGACGTCAGAAACTCACTCACCGTGTACCGCGTGACTTGGTTTAGAAAAGTAACATTTTTTTCTTCGTTTCAACTCTTTCCCCCTTCCCCCATCTCTTTTAAGTCCGGAAAGGCTACACACAACTACCTCACGTTGGTGGTAGTGCTGTTATAAATAAAGATAGCGAGAAGTCTTCTTATAGATCTTGTGAGCAATATTACTCTCTTTACGAAAACATGGTCTTCCTCTTCTATATCCCAGCCAGGAAAATCCCCTTGGTAATATATATACTCTATGGATCGTTTATATATGTACGGGGCGCAGAATACCGGAGTAGAAAACACGCAGGCCCAATACCGCAGTCCCTGATGACTTTATTATTTTATAACTCGGAAGCGCACGTGTGTGTATGTATGTCGTCTCTGGCTTTTTGCACTATTTATTTACATGGTTGTTACATGCTCCCACGTAACATGCTGAAACATAGCATGAACAACGAAGAATATTTTAGAGAGCAGAGTCTGATTTCCAAATAATGAGAAAAGCTAACAGTATTTCGACAAATAAATAGTATAACACACAGAAATGACTTGCCTTGAGCTTGTTGCATCCGAATAAGGGAAAGTGTTGGTGTTAGGGATAGATGGTGATTATTGTTTTAAGAGGAAGTACAGTACAACCAAGTAAACCATCCTCTTTTAACATTAATCAGAGAGAAAATGTGGAGCAGACCATACTTATCAAAGAATGAGGGTATCGGTAAAAGAAACGGAAAAGAAACTATGGAAGATACCCTAAGCCTCACTAACTTAAGCCGTCGTGGTCGGAAGAGAACAACAGTTGGTGAAGGGAAGTTATAAATTAGGATCCTGGCATAATTAAATGGAAACAATGTCAGACCA